>NW_026869287.1:135000-142500 GCF_020745735.1 Hemiscyllium ocellatum | reverse complement strand
CTGACTGATTCTTAGAACGGACGGAAAGAGTCGGGCAAGCCTGTCAAAGATTTGAGCGTATGTCAAAAGCTTTAGACTGCCGCGAACCCTCCGGCTTGCACTGAGACACGAGGTCGATGTGCTAAGCACCCCGGGGCCCCTTTCGCCTGCAGGTCCCGAGCCGCCAACATGTTCTTAGTATCGTGTTCCCCAAACCTGGGTGACGGGCACCACAGGGCGGCAGAGCCATCGCACTTGCCGGGTGGCAGAGGAAGGACCGGACTATGTACCATAGCGGCCAACCACTCCCAGAGCCGGTCGTGCGGGGCTCGAGGTCTGCTCTCAACGTCACATGCTTCTGTGAGTGCTCAGGCAAGGGTCAGACCACATCCTTCCTGGCAGCACCCAAAGCAACCAGGCCGCTCGTGTCTCTCGCCTTCATTTTCGACACAAGCGCCTGAGGAGGGACGCCACCCCTCCCCTTGCGTCAAGAGACCTCCGGACCGGCCTCTGACTGATTCTTAGAACGGACGGAAAGAGTCGGGCAAGCCTGTCAAAGATTTGAGCGTATGTCAAAAGCTTTAGACTTCCGCGAACTCTCTGGCTTGCACTGAGACCCGAGGTCGATGTGCTCAGCACCACGGGGCCCCTTTCGCCTGCAGGTCCCGAGCCGCCAACATGTTCTTAGTATCGTGTTCCCCAAACCTGGGTGACGGGCACCACAGGGCGACAGAGCCATCGCACTTGCCGGGTGGCAGAGGAAGGACCGGACTATGTACAATAGCGGCCAACGACTCCCAGAGCCGGTTGTGCGGGGCTCGAGGTCTGCTCTCAACATCACATGCTTTTGGATGTGCTCAGGCAAGGGTCAGACCACATCCTTCCTGGCAGCACCCAAAGCAACCAGGCCGCTCGCGTCTCTCGCCTTCATTTTTCGACACAAGCGCCTGAGGAGGGACGCCACCCCTCCCCTTTGCGTCAAGAGACCACCCCACCGGCCTCTGACTGATTCTTAGAACGGACGGAAAGAGTCGGGCAAGCCTGTCAAAGCTTTGAGCGAATGTCAAAAGCTTTAGACTTCCGCGAACTCTCCGGCTTGCACTGAGACGCGAGGTCGATGTGCTAAGCACCACGGGGCCCCTTTCGCCTGCAGGTCCCGAGCCGCCAACATGTTCTTCGTATCGTGTTCTCCAATCCTGGGTGACGGGCACCGCAGGGAGGCAGAGCCATCGCACTTGCCGGGTGGCAGAGGAAGGACCGGACTATGTACAATAGCGGCCAACGACTCCCAGAGCCGGTAGTGCGGCGTCTGCTCTCAGCCTAAGAGGCTTCTGGGAGTGCTCAGGCAAGGGTCAGCCTGCACCCTTGCTGGCAGCACCCAGGGGAACCAGGACGCTTGCATCTCTCGCCTTCATTTTCGACACAAGCGCCTGAGGAGGGACGCCACCCCTCCCCTTGCGTCAAGAGACCTCCCCACCGGCCTCTGACTGATTCTTAGAACGGACGGAAAGAGTCGGGCAAGCCTGTCAAAGCTTTGAGCGAATGTCAAAAGCTTTAGACTTCCGCGAACTCTCCGGCTTGCACTGAGACGCGAGGTCGATGTGCTAAGCACCACGGGGCCCCTTTCGCCTGCAGGTCCCGAGCCGCCAACATGTTCTTAGTATCGTGTTCTCCAAACCTGGGTGACGGGCACCGCAGGGAGGCAGAGCCATCGCACTTGCCGGGTGGCAGAGGAAGGACCGGACTATGTACAATAGCGGCCAACGACTCCCAGAGCCGGTAGTGCGGCGTCTGCTCTCAGCCTAAGAGGCTTCTGGGAGTGCTCAGGCAAGGGTCAGCCTGCACCCTTGCTGGCAGCACCCAGGGGAACCAGGACGCTTGCATCTCTCGCCTTCATTTTCGACACAAACGCCTGAGGAGGGAAGCCAACCCTCCGTGTGTCAAGAGACCGTCCCCGCCCCGGCCTCCGACTGATTCTTAGAACGGACGGAAAGAGTCAGGCAAGCCTGTTAAGACTTCCGCGAACTCTCCGGCTTGCACTGAGACGCGAGGTCGATGTGCTCAGCACCACGGGGCCCCTTTCGCCTGCAGGTCCCGAGCCGCCAACATGTTCTAAGTATCGTGTTCTCCAAACCTGGGTGACGGGCACCGCAGGGAGGCAGAGCCATCGCACTTGCCGGGTGGCAGAGGAAGGACCGGACTATGTACAATAGCGGCCAACGACTCCCAGAGCCGGTAGTGCGGCGCCTGCTCTCAGCCTAAGAGGCTTTTGGGAGTGCTCAGGCAAGGGTCAGCCTGCACCCTTGCTGGCAGCACCCAGGGGAACCAGGACGCTTGCATCTCTCGCCTTCATTTTCGACACAAACGCCTGAGGAGGGAAGCCAACCCTCCGTGTGTCAAGAGACCGTCCCCGCCCCGGCCTCCGACTGATTCTTAGAACGGACGGAAAGAGTCAGGCAAGCCTGTTAAGACTTCCGCGAACTCTCCGGCTTGCACTGAGACGCGAGGTCGATGTGCTCAGCACCACGGGGCCCCCTTCGCCTGCAGGTCCCGAGCCGCCAACATGTTCTAAGTATCGTGTTCCCCAAACCTGGGTGACGAGCACCGCAGGGAGGCAGAGCCATCGCACTTGCCGGGTGGCAGAGGAAGGACCGGACTATGTACAATAGCGGCCAACGACTCCCAGAGCCGGTAGTGCGGCGCCTGCTCTCAGCTTAAGAGGCTTTTGGGAGTGCTCAGGCAAGGGTCAGCCTGCACCCTTGCTGGCAGCACCCAGGGGAACCAGGACGCTTGCATCTCTCGCCTTCATTTTCGACACAAACGCCTGAGGAGGGAAGCCAACCCTCCGTGTGTCAAGAGACCGTCCCCGCCCCGGCCTCCGACTGATTCTTAGAACGGACGGAAAGAGTCAGGCAAGCCTGTCAAAGATTTGAGCAGATGTCAAAATCTTTTAAGACTTCCGCGAACTCTCCGGCTTGCACTGAGACCCGAGGTCGATGTGCTCAGCACCACGGGGCCCCTTTCGCCTGCAGGTCCCGAGCCGCCAACATGTTCTAAGTATCGTGTTCCCCAAACCTGGGTGACGAGCACCGCAGGGCGGCAGAGCCATCGCACTTGCCGGGTGGCAGAGGAAGGACCGGACTATGTACAATAGCGGCCAACCACTCCCAGAGCCGGTAGTGCGGCGTGCGAGGTCTGCTCTCAGCGGAAGAGGGTTTTGGGAATGCTCAGGCAAGGGCCAGCCTGCACCCTTCCTGGCCGCTCCCACGGGAACCAGGCTACTTGCAATCCTTTCCCCCAATAGCAAGTGCCTTTTGGAGGGACGGCCGGAGTCAACGTGGGGTTTGCCCGCCCTCCAAAGTGTCAAGAGACCGCCGCACAGGCCTCTGACTGATTCTTAGAACAGGCAGCAAGAGTTGGGTAAGTCTGTCGAAAATTTGACAAAGTGTCAAAAATTAGACTTCCGAGAGCTCTTGGGCATGCACACAGGCCTGTCATTCAAGTGCTCTGCCCGCGGAACCGTTTTTCGGATGCCTTTCAAAGTGGTCCCGCGCCGCCATTTTGTTCTAAAAATCGTGTTCCCAGAAATCTCCGGGTACCCCGCCAACCTCACTGTGTCACAATGTCAAGTGGCACTGAATGGGTCTGAATTTCAAATTCGACTGCTTCGCTCTGGAACTCGAACCCGGCAAAACCGTTTGGATTTTTCCCGGTCCAGACTTCCGCGGCAGACAAAGTTAAAGTTTTCGGGCTGCAGACTCAAAACGACATCTGGCCAACCGCCGGGCTCAATTCGCCCAGTTCCTCCGGCACTTCGGAACTCATGTTCGGCATGAGTTTTTGAATCTTTCCCGATGCTTCGGCATTTTCCTCCGCTGACACTTAGAATATTTTTCACACTTGGCCGAAAATTTTTCTAAGTTTTTCTGGTTACTGATTTCTTCTTTTCGGGCATTTTTCTAAGTTTTCTTGGTTACTCATTTCTCATTTTCAAACATTTTTCTAAGTTTTTCTGGTTACTGATTTCTTCTTTTTGGGCATTTTTCTAAGTTTTCTTGGTTACTCATTTCTCATTTTCAAACATTTTTCTAAGTTTTTCTGGTTACTCATTTCTCATTTTCAAACATTTTTCTAAGTTTTTCTGGTTACTGATTTCTTCTTTTTGGGCATTTTTCTAAGTTTTCTTGGTTACTCATTTCTCATTTTCAAACATTTTTCTAAGTTTTTGTGGTTACTGATTTCTTCTTTTTGGGCATTTTTCTAAGTTTTCTTGGTTACTCATTTCTCATTTTCAAACATTTTTCTAAGTTGTTCTGGTTACTCATTTCTCATTTTCAAACATTTTTCTAAGTTTTTCTGGTTACTGATTTCTTCTTTTTGGGCATTTTTCTAAGTTTTCTTGGTTACTCATTTCTCATTTTCAAACATTTTTCTAAGTTTTTCTGGTTACTGATTTCTTCTTTTTGGGCATTTTTCTAAGTTTTCTTGGTTACTCATTTCTCATTTTCAAACATTTTTCTAAGTTTTTCTGGTTACTCATTTCTCATTTTCAAACATTTTTCTAAGTTTTTCTGGTTACTGATTTCTTCTTTTTGGGCATTTTTCTAAGTTTTCTTGGTTACTCATTTCTCATTTTCAAACATTTTTCTAAGTTTTTCTGGTTACTGATTTCTTCTTTTTGGGCATTTTTCTAAGTTTTCTTGGTTACTCATTTCTCATTTTCAAACATTTTTCTAAGTTTTTCTGGTTACTCATTTCTGCTTTTCCAACGTTTTACTAAGTTTTGCTGGTTACTGAGTTCACACTTTTAAACATTTTCGGGCATTTTTCTACGTTTTTCATGTTACTCATTTAGCACTTTCAGGCACTTTCCTATGCTTTCCTGCTTACTGATTTCACACTTTTAAGCATCTTCGGGCATGTTCCCTAAGTTTTGCAGTTCATTCGTTTGGGACAGTCAGGCAACTTTCCTAAGCTTTCCTGGTAACCGAATTCACATTGTTGAGAACTTTGGAACCCTTCCCTAAGCTGTGCTGGTTACTCACTTTACCTCTTCAGACACTTGCCCCCGTTGTGACAGAGACCACTTCCCGACTCGGGAAATGCACCAAATTCGGCCTGAACTCAGAGGGCAGTCCCCCCTCGAAGGCGTGGAAGTCGGCAGAATCGCCGGGTCAAATCCGGCTGAGCTACCCGGCTTGGAAGCCTCAAAGTCGGTATGAGCTGTCAGGTTCACTCCCATCCCCGTTTGGACCACTTCCCGACTCGGGAAATTCACCAAATTCGGCCTGAACTCAGAGGACAGTCCCCCCTCGAAGGCGTGACAGTCGGCAGAACCGCCGGATCAAATCCGGCTGAGCTACCCGGCCCCGAAGCCTCAAAGTCGGTAAGAGCTGTCAGGTTCTCTCCCATCCCCGTTTGGACCACTTCCCGACTCGGGAAATTCACCAAATTCGGCCTGAACTTATACAACAGTCCCCCCTCGAAGGCGTGACAGTCGGCAGAACCGCCGGATCAAATCCGGTTGAGCTACCCGGCTTGGAAGCCCCAAAGTCGGTAAGAGCTGTCAGGTTCACTCCCATCCCCGTTTGGACCACTTCCCGACTCGGGAAATTCACCAAATTCGGCCTGAACTTATACAACAGTCCCCCCTCGAAGGCGTGACAGTCGCTAGAACCGCCGGATCAAATCCGGTTGAGCTACCCGGCTTGGAAGCCCCAAAGTCGGTAAGAGCTGTCAGGTTCACTCCCATCCCCGTTTGGACCACTTCCCGACTTAGGAAATTCACCAAATTCGGCCTGAACTTAGAGGAGAGTCCCCGCTCGAAGGCGTGGAAGTCGGCAGAATCGCCGGGTCAAATCCGACTGAGCTACCCGGCCCCGAAGCCTCAATGTCGGTAAGAGCTGTCAGGTTCACTCCCATCCCCGTTTGGACCACTTCCCGACTCGGGAAATTCACCAAATTCGGCCTGAACTTAGACAACAGTCCCCCCTCGAAGCCGTGGCAGTCGCTAGAACCGCCGGATCAAATCCGGTTGAGCTACCCGGCTTGGAAGCCCCAAAGTCGGTATGAGCTGTCAGGTTCACTCCCATCCCCGTTTGGACCACTTCCCGACTTAGGAAAATCACCAAATTCGGCCTGAACTCAGAGGGCAGGCCCCCCTCGAAGGCCAGGCATTCGGCAGAACCGCCGGGTCAAATCCGACTGTGCTACCCGGCCCCAAAGCCTCAAAGTTGGTATGAGCAGTTAGGTTCACTCCCATCCCCGTTTGGACCACTTCCCGACTTAGGAAATTCACCAAATTCGGCCTGAACTTAGAGGAGAGTCCCCGCTCGAAGGCGTGGAAGTCGGCAGAATCGCCGGGTCAAATCCGACTGAGCTACCCGGCCCCGAAGCCTCAATGTCGGTAAGAGCTGTCAGGTTCACTCCCATCCCCGTTTGGACCACTTCCCGACTCGGGAAATTCACCAAATTCGGCCTGAACTTAGACAACAGTCCCCCCTCGAAGCCGTGGCAGTCGCTAGAACCGCCGGATCAAATCCGGTTGAGCTACCCGGCTTGGAAGCCCCAAAGTCGGTATGAGCTGTCAGGTTCACTCCCATCCCCGTTTGGACCACTTCCCGACTTAGGAAAATCACCAAATTCGGCCTGAACTCAGAGGGCAGGCCCCCCTCGAAGGCCAGGCATTCGGCAGAACCGCCGGGTCAAATCCGACTGTGCTACCCGGCCCCAAAGCCTCAAAGTTGGTATGAGCAGTTAGGTTCACTCCCAAACCCGTTGGGACCACTTCCCGACTTAGGAAATTCACCAAATTCGGCCTGAACTTAGACAACAGTCCCCCCTCGAAGGCGTGACAGTCGGTAGAACCGCCGGGTCAAATCCGGCTGAGCTACCCGATTTGGAAGCCTTCAACACAAAACCCATCCGGCAATGCCACTCAAAAAGGGCACAAATTCAGAAACACCCCCTTCAATAGGTACCACTTCCTCGGAGACACTACCGGGACACGCTCCCCTCGGCGAAAATTAAGCCCCCACCACTAACTGAAGCCAACCGCAGCCCCAACTTCAACGGAGAAATCAGTAACCAATTCAAAAATGCACTTGGTTACTGATTTGTACTGCTTCAAAAATATTCTAAGTGTCGCTGGTTACTGATTTGTACTGCTTCAAAAATATTCTAAGTGTCAGTGGTTACTGATTTGTACTGCTCCAAAAATATTCTAAGTGTCAGTGGTTACTGATTTGTACTGCTTCAAAAATATTCTAAGTGTCAGTGGTTACTGATTTGTACTGCTCCAAAAATATTCTAAGTGTCGCTGGTTACTGATTTGTACTGCTTCAAAAATATTCTAAGTGTCAGCGGTTACTGATTTGTACTGCTTCAAAAATATTCTAAGTGTCAGTGGTTACTGATTTGTACTGCTTCAAAAATATTCTAAGTGTCGCTGGTTACTGATTTGTACTGCTTCAAAAATATTCTAAGTGTCAGTGGTTACTGATTTGTACTGCTTCAAAAATA
>NW_026869287.1:115000-122500 GCF_020745735.1 Hemiscyllium ocellatum | reverse complement strand
ACCGGACTATGTACCATAGCGGCCAACCACTCCCAGAGCCGGTCGTGCGGGGCTCGAGGTCTGCTCTCAACGTCACATGCTTCTGTGAGTGCTCAGGCAAGGGTCAGACCACATCCTTCCTGGCAGCACCCAAAGCAACCAGGCCGCTCGTGTCTCTCGCCTTCATTTTCGACACAAGCGCCTGAGGAGGGACGCCACCCCTCCCCTTGCGTCAAGAGACCTCCGGACCGGCCTCTGACTGATTCTTAGAACGGACGGAAAGAGTCGGGCAAGCCTGTCAAAGATTTGAGCGTATGTCAAAAGCTTTAGACTTCCGCGAACTCTCTGGCTTGCACTGAGACCCGAGGTCGATGTGCTCAGCACCACGGGGCCCCTTTCGCCTGCAGGTCCCGAGCCGCCAACATGTTCTTAGTATCGTGTTCCCCAAACCTGGGTGACGGGCACCACAGGGCGACAGAGCCATCGCACTTGCCGGGTGGCAGAGGAAGGACCGGACTATGTACAATAGCGGCCAACGACTCCCAGAGCCGGTTGTGCGGGGCTCGAGGTCTGCTCTCAACATCACATGCTTTTGGATGTGCTCAGGCAAGGGTCAGACCACATCCTTCCTGGCAGCACCCAAAGCAACCAGGCCGCTCGCGTCTCTCGCCTTCATTTTTCGACACAAGCGCCTGAGGAGGGACGCCACCCCTCCCCTTTGCGTCAAGAGACCACCCCACCGGCCTCTGACTGATTCTTAGAACGGACGGAAAGAGTCGGGCAAGCCTGTCAAAGCTTTGAGCGAATGTCAAAAGCTTTAGACTTCCGCGAACTCTCCGGCTTGCACTGAGACGCGAGGTCGATGTGCTAAGCACCACGGGGCCCCTTTCGCCTGCAGGTCCCGAGCCGCCAACATGTTCTTCGTATCGTGTTCTCCAATCCTGGGTGACGGGCACCGCAGGGAGGCAGAGCCATCGCACTTGCCGGGTGGCAGAGGAAGGACCGGACTATGTACAATAGCGGCCAACGACTCCCAGAGCCGGTAGTGCGGCGTCTGCTCTCAGCCTAAGAGGCTTCTGGGAGTGCTCAGGCAAGGGTCAGCCTGCACCCTTGCTGGCAGCACCCAGGGGAACCAGGACGCTTGCATCTCTCGCCTTCATTTTCGACACAAGCGCCTGAGGAGGGACGCCACCCCTCCCCTTGCGTCAAGAGACCTCCCCACCGGCCTCTGACTGATTCTTAGAACGGACGGAAAGAGTCGGGCAAGCCTGTCAAAGCTTTGAGCGAATGTCAAAAGCTTTAGACTTCCGCGAACTCTCCGGCTTGCACTGAGACGCGAGGTCGATGTGCTAAGCACCACGGGGCCCCTTTCGCCTGCAGGTCCCGAGCCGCCAACATGTTCTTAGTATCGTGTTCTCCAAACCTGGGTGACGGGCACCGCAGGGAGGCAGAGCCATCGCACTTGCCGGGTGGCAGAGGAAGGACCGGACTATGTACAATAGCGGCCAACGACTCCCAGAGCCGGTAGTGCGGCGTCTGCTCTCAGCCTAAGAGGCTTCTGGGAGTGCTCAGGCAAGGGTCAGCCTGCACCCTTGCTGGCAGCACCCAGGGGAACCAGGACGCTTGCATCTCTCGCCTTCATTTTCGACACAAACGCCTGAGGAGGGAAGCCAACCCTCCGTGTGTCAAGAGACCGTCCCCGCCCCGGCCTCCGACTGATTCTTAGAACGGACGGAAAGAGTCAGGCAAGCCTGTTAAGACTTCCGCGAACTCTCCGGCTTGCACTGAGACGCGAGGTCGATGTGCTCAGCACCACGGGGCCCCTTTCGCCTGCAGGTCCCGAGCCGCCAACATGTTCTAAGTATCGTGTTCTCCAAACCTGGGTGACGGGCACCGCAGGGAGGCAGAGCCATCGCACTTGCCGGGTGGCAGAGGAAGGACCGGACTATGTACAATAGCGGCCAACGACTCCCAGAGCCGGTAGTGCGGCGCCTGCTCTCAGCCTAAGAGGCTTTTGGGAGTGCTCAGGCAAGGGTCAGCCTGCACCCTTGCTGGCAGCACCCAGGGGAACCAGGACGCTTGCATCTCTCGCCTTCATTTTCGACACAAACGCCTGAGGAGGGAAGCCAACCCTCCGTGTGTCAAGAGACCGTCCCCGCCCCGGCCTCCGACTGATTCTTAGAACGGACGGAAAGAGTCAGGCAAGCCTGTTAAGACTTCCGCGAACTCTCCGGCTTGCACTGAGACGCGAGGTCGATGTGCTCAGCACCACGGGGCCCCCTTCGCCTGCAGGTCCCGAGCCGCCAACATGTTCTAAGTATCGTGTTCCCCAAACCTGGGTGACGAGCACCGCAGGGAGGCAGAGCCATCGCACTTGCCGGGTGGCAGAGGAAGGACCGGACTATGTACAATAGCGGCCAACGACTCCCAGAGCCGGTAGTGCGGCGCCTGCTCTCAGCTTAAGAGGCTTTTGGGAGTGCTCAGGCAAGGGTCAGCCTGCACCCTTGCTGGCAGCACCCAGGGGAACCAGGACGCTTGCATCTCTCGCCTTCATTTTCGACACAAACGCCTGAGGAGGGAAGCCAACCCTCCGTGTGTCAAGAGACCGTCCCCGCCCCGGCCTCCGACTGATTCTTAGAACGGACGGAAAGAGTCAGGCAAGCCTGTCAAAGATTTGAGCAGATGTCAAAATCTTTTAAGACTTCCGCGAACTCTCCGGCTTGCACTGAGACCCGAGGTCGATGTGCTCAGCACCACGGGGCCCCTTTCGCCTGCAGGTCCCGAGCCGCCAACATGTTCTAAGTATCGTGTTCCCCAAACCTGGGTGACGAGCACCGCAGGGCGGCAGAGCCATCGCACTTGCCGGGTGGCAGAGGAAGGACCGGACTATGTACAATAGCGGCCAACCACTCCCAGAGCCGGTAGTGCGGCGTGCGAGGTCTGCTCTCAGCGGAAGAGGGTTTTGGGAATGCTCAGGCAAGGGCCAGCCTGCACCCTTCCTGGCCGCTCCCACGGGAACCAGGCTACTTGCAATCCTTTCCCCCAATAGCAAGTGCCTTTTGGAGGGACGGCCGGAGTCAACGTGGGGTTTGCCCGCCCTCCAAAGTGTCAAGAGACCGCCGCACAGGCCTCTGACTGATTCTTAGAACAGGCAGCAAGAGTTGGGTAAGTCTGTCGAAAATTTGACAAAGTGTCAAAAATTAGACTTCCGAGAGCTCTTGGGCATGCACACAGGCCTGTCATTCAAGTGCTCTGCCCGCGGAACCGTTTTTCGGATGCCTTTCAAAGTGGTCCCGCGCCGCCATTTTGTTCTAAAAATCGTGTTCCCAGAAATCTCCGGGTACCCCGCCAACCTCACTGTGTCACAATGTCAAGTGGCACTGAATGGGTCTGAATTTCAAATTCGACTGCTTCGCTCTGGAACTCGAACCCGGCAAAACCGTTTGGATTTTTCCCGGTCCAGACTTCCGCGGCAGACAAAGTTAAAGTTTTCGGGCTGCAGACTCAAAACGACATCTGGCCAACCGCCGGGCTCAATTCGCCCAGTTCCTCCGGCACTTCGGAACTCATGTTCGGCATGAGTTTTTGAATCTTTCCCGATGCTTCGGCATTTTCCTCCGCTGACACTTAGAATATTTTTCACACTTGGCCGAAAATTTTTCTAAGTTTTTCTGGTTACTGATTTCTTCTTTTCGGGCATTTTTCTAAGTTTTCTTGGTTACTCATTTCTCATTTTCAAACATTTTTCTAAGTTTTTCTGGTTACTGATTTCTTCTTTTTGGGCATTTTTCTAAGTTTTCTTGGTTACTCATTTCTCATTTTCAAACATTTTTCTAAGTTTTTCTGGTTACTCATTTCTCATTTTCAAACATTTTTCTAAGTTTTTCTGGTTACTGATTTCTTCTTTTTGGGCATTTTTCTAAGTTTTCTTGGTTACTCATTTCTCATTTTCAAACATTTTTCTAAGTTTTTATGGTTACTGATTTCTTCTTTTTGGGCATTTTTCTAAGTTTTCTTGGTTACTCATTTCTCATTTTCAAACATTTTTCTAATTTGTTCTGGTTACTCATTTCTCATTTTCAAACATTTTTCTAAGTTTTTCTGGTTACTGATTTCTTCTTTTTGGGCATTTTTCTAAGTTTTCTTGGTTACTCATTTCTCATTTTCAAACATTTTTCTAAGTTTTTCTGGTTACTGATTTCTTCTTTTTGGGCATTTTTCTAAGTTTTCTTGGTTACTCATTTCTCATTTTCAAACATTTTTCTAAGTTTTTCTGGTTACTCATTTCTCATTTTCAAACATTTTTCTAAGTTTTTCTGGTTACTGATTTCTTCTTTTTGGGCATTTTTCTAAGTTTTCTTGGTTACTCATTTCTCATTTTCAAACATTTTTCTAAGTTTTTCTGGTTACTGATTTCTTCTTTTTGGGCATTTTTCTAAGTTTTCTTGGTTACTCATTTCTCATTTTCAAACATTTTTCTAAGTTTTTCTGGTTACTCATTTCTGCTTTTCCAACGTTTTACTAAGTTTTGCTGGTTACTGAGTTCACACTTTTAAACATTTTCGGGCATTTTTCTACGTTTTTCATGTTACTCATTTAGCACTTTCAGGCACTTTCCTATGCTTTCCTGCTTACTGATTTCACACTTTTAAGCATCTTCGGGCATGTTCCCTAAGTTTTGCAGTTCATTCGTTTGGGACAGTCAGGCAACTTTCCTAAGCTTTCCTGGTAACCGAATTCACATTGTTGAGAACTTTGGAACCCTTCCCTAAGCTGTGCTGGTTACTCACTTTACCTCTTCAGACACTTGCCCCCGTTGTGACAGAGACCACTTCCCGACTCGGGAAATGCACCAAATTCGGCCTGAACTCAGAGGGCAGTCCCCCCTCGAAGGCGTGGAAGTCGGCAGAATCGCCGGGTCAAATCCGGCTGAGCTACCCGGCTTGGAAGCCTCAAAGTCGGTATGAGCTGTCAGGTTCACTCCCATCCCCGTTTGGACCACTTCCCGACTCGGGAAATTCACCAAATTCGGCCTGAACTCAGAGGACAGTCCCCCCTCGAAGGCGTGACAGTCGGCAGAACCGCCGGATCAAATCCGGCTGAGCTACCCGGCCCCGAAGCCTCAAAGTCGGTAAGAGCTGTCAGGTTCTCTCCCATCCCCGTTTGGACCACTTCCCGACTCGGGAAATTCACCAAATTCGGCCTGAACTTATACAACAGTCCCCCCTCGAAGGCGTGACAGTCGGCAGAACCGCCGGATCAAATCCGGTTGAGCTACCCGGCTTGGAAGCCCCAAAGTCGGTAAGAGCTGTCAGGTTCACTCCCATCCCCGTTTGGACCACTTCCCGACTCGGGAAATTCACCAAATTCGGCCTGAACTTATACAACAGTCCCCCCTCGAAGGCGTGACAGTCGCTAGAACCGCCGGATCAAATCCGGTTGAGCTACCCGGCTTGGAAGCCCCAAAGTCGGTAAGAGCTGTCAGGTTCACTCCCATCCCCGTTTGGACCACTTCCCGACTTAGGAAATTCACCAAATTCGGCCTGAACTTAGAGGAGAGTCCCCGCTCGAAGGCGTGGAAGTCGGCAGAATCGCCGGGTCAAATCCGACTGAGCTACCCGGCCCCGAAGCCTCAATGTCGGTAAGAGCTGTCAGGTTCACTCCCATCCCCGTTTGGACCACTTCCCGACTCGGGAAATTCACCAAATTCGGCCTGAACTTAGACAACAGTCCCCCCTCGAAGCCGTGGCAGTCGCTAGAACCGCCGGATCAAATCCGGTTGAGCTACCCGGCTTGGAAGCCCCAAAGTCGGTATGAGCTGTCAGGTTCACTCCCATCCCCGTTTGGACCACTTCCCGACTTAGGAAAATCACCAAATTCGGCCTGAACTCAGAGGGCAGGCCCCCCTCGAAGGCCAGGCATTCGGCAGAACCGCCGGGTCAAATCCGACTGTGCTACCCGGCCCCAAAGCCTCAAAGTTGGTATGAGCAGTTAGGTTCACTCCCATCCCCGTTTGGACCACTTCCCGACTTAGGAAATTCACCAAATTCGGCCTGAACTTAGAGGAGAGTCCCCGCTCGAAGGCGTGGAAGTCGGCAGAATCGCCGGGTCAAATCCGACTGAGCTACCCGGCCCCGAAGCCTCAATGTCGGTAAGAGCTGTCAGGTTCACTCCCATCCCCGTTTGGACCACTTCCCGACTCGGGAAATTCACCAAATTCGGCCTGAACTTAGACAACAGTCCCCCCTCGAAGCCGTGGCAGTCGCTAGAACCGCCGGATCAAATCCGGTTGAGCTACCCGGCTTGGAAGCCCCAAAGTCGGTATGAGCTGTCAGGTTCACTCCCATCCCCGTTTGGACCACTTCCCGACTTAGGAAAATCACCAAATTCGGCCTGAACTCAGAGGGCAGGCCCCCCTCGAAGGCCAGGCATTCGGCAGAACCGCCGGGTCAAATCCGACTGTGCTACCCGGCCCCAAAGCCTCAAAGTTGGTATGAGCAGTTAGGTTCACTCCCAAACCCGTTGGGACCACTTCCCGACTTAGGAAATTCACCAAATTCGGCCTGAACTTAGACAACAGTCCCCCCTCGAAGGCGTGACAGTCGGTAGAACCGCCGGGTCAAATCCGGCTGAGCTACCCGATTTGGAAGCCTTCAACACAAAACCCATCCGGCAATGCCACTCAAAAAGGGCCCAAATTCAGAAACACCCCCTTCAATAGGTACCACTTCCTCGGAGACACTACCGGGACACGCTCCCCTCGGCGAAAATTAAGCCCCCACCACTAACTGAAGCCAACCGCAGCCCCAACTTCAACGGAGAAATCAGTAACCAATTCAAAAATGCACTTGGTTACTGATTTGTACTGCTTCAAAAATATTCTAAGTGTCGCTGGTTACTGATTTGTACTGCTTCAAAAATATTCTAAGTGTCAGTGGTTACTGATTTGTACTGCTCCAAAAATATTCTAAGTGTCAGTGGTTACTGATTTGTACTGCTTCAAAAATATTCTAAGTGTCAGTGGTTACTGATTTGTACTGCTCCAAAAATATTCTAAGTGTCGCTGGTTACTGATTTGTACTGCTTCAAAAATATTCTAAGTGTCAGCGGTTACTGATTTGTACTGCTTCAAAAATATTCTAAGTGTCAGTGGTTACTGATTTGTACTGCTTCAAAAATATTCTAAGTGTCGCTGGTTACTGATTTGTACTGCTTCAAAAATATTCTAAGTGTCAGTGGTTACTGATTTGTACTGCTTCAAAAATATTCTAAGTGTCAGTGGTTACTGATTTGTACTGCTCCAAAAATATTCTAAGTGTCGCTGGTTACTGATTTGTACTGCTTCAAAAATATTCTAAGTGTCAGTGGTTACTGATTTGTACTGCTTCAAAAATATTCTAAGTGTCGCTGGTTACTGATTTGTACTGCTTCAAAAATATTCTAAGTGTCAGTGGTTACTGATTTGTACTGCTTCAAAAATATTCTAAGTGTCGCTGGTTACTGATTTGTACTGCTCCAAAA
>NW_026869287.1:97500-102500 GCF_020745735.1 Hemiscyllium ocellatum | reverse complement strand
GCTCAGGCAAGGGTCAGCCTGCACCCTTGCTGGCAGCACCCAGGGGAACCAGGACGCTTGCATCTCTCGCCTTCATTTTCGACACAAGCGCCTGAGGAGGGACGCCACCCCTCCCCTTGCGTCAAGAGACCTCCCCACCGGCCTCTGACTGATTCTTAGAACGGACGGAAAGAGTCGGGCAAGCCTGTCAAAGCTTTGAGCGAATGTCAAAAGCTTTAGACTTCCGCGAACTCTCCGGCTTGCACTGAGACGCGAGGTCGATGTGCTAAGCACCACGGGGCCCCTTTCGCCTGCAGGTCCCGAGCCGCCAACATGTTCTTAGTATCGTGTTCTCCAAACCTGGGTGACGGGCACCGCAGGGAGGCAGAGCCATCGCACTTGCCGGGTGGCAGAGGAAGGACCGGACTATGTACAATAGCGGCCAACGACTCCCAGAGCCGGTAGTGCGGCGTCTGCTCTCAGCCTAAGAGGCTTCTGGGAGTGCTCAGGCAAGGGTCAGCCTGCACCCTTGCTGGCAGCACCCAGGGGAACCAGGACGCTTGCATCTCTCGCCTTCATTTTCGACACAAACGCCTGAGGAGGGAAGCCAACCCTCCGTGTGTCAAGAGACCGTCCCCGCCCCGGCCTCCGACTGATTCTTAGAACGGACGGAAAGAGTCAGGCAAGCCTGTTAAGACTTCCGCGAACTCTCCGGCTTGCACTGAGACGCGAGGTCGATGTGCTCAGCACCACGGGGCCCCTTTCGCCTGCAGGTCCCGAGCCGCCAACATGTTCTAAGTATCGTGTTCTCCAAACCTGGGTGACGGGCACCGCAGGGAGGCAGAGCCATCGCACTTGCCGGGTGGCAGAGGAAGGACCGGACTATGTACAATAGCGGCCAACGACTCCCAGAGCCGGTAGTGCGGCGCCTGCTCTCAGCCTAAGAGGCTTTTGGGAGTGCTCAGGCAAGGGTCAGCCTGCACCCTTGCTGGCAGCACCCAGGGGAACCAGGACGCTTGCATCTCTCGCCTTCATTTTCGACACAAACGCCTGAGGAGGGAAGCCAACCCTCCGTGTGTCAAGAGACCGTCCCCGCCCCGGCCTCCGACTGATTCTTATAACGGACGGAAAGAGTCAGGCAAGCCTGTTAAGACTTCCGCGAACTCTCCGGCTTGCACTGAGACGCGAGGTCGATGTGCTCAGCACCACGGGGCCCCCTTCGCCTGCAGGTCCCGAGCCGCCAACATGTTCTAAGTATCGTGTTCCCCAAACCTGGGTGACGAGCACCGCAGGGAGGCAGAGCCATCGCACTTGCCGGGTGGCAGAGGAAGGACCGGACTATGTACAATAGCGGCCAACGACTCCCAGAGCCGGTAGTGCGGCGCCTGCTCTCAGCTTAAGAGGCTTTTGGGAGTGCTCAGGCAAGGGTCAGCCTGCACCCTTGCTGGCAGCACCCAGGGGAACCAGGACGCTTGCATCTCTCGCCTTCATTTTCGACACAAACGCCTGAGGAGGGAAGCCAACCCTCCGTGTGTCAAGAGACCGTCCCCGCCCCGGCCTCCGACTGATTCTTAGAACGGACGGAAAGAGTCAGGCAAGCCTGTCAAAGATTTGAGCAGATGTCAAAATCTTTTAAGACTTCCGCGAACTCTCCGGCTTGCACTGAGACCCGAGGTCGATGTGCTCAGCACCACGGGGCCCCTTTCGCCTGCAGGTCCCGAGCCGCCAACATGTTCTAAGTATCGTGTTCCCCAAACCTGGGTGACGAGCACCGCAGGGCGGCAGAGCCATCGCACTTGCCGGGTGGCAGAGGAAGGACCGGACTATGTACAATAGCGGCCAACCACTCCCAGAGCCGGTAGTGCGGCGTGCGAGGTCTGCTCTCAGCGGAAGAGGGTTTTGGGAATGCTCAGGCAAGGGCCAGCCTGCACCCTTCCTGGCCGCTCCCACGGGAACCAGGCTACTTGCAATCCTTTCCCCCAATAGCAAGTGCCTTTTGGAGGGACGGCCGGAGTCAACGTGGGGTTTGCCCGCCCTCCAAAGTGTCAAGAGACCGCCGCACAGGCCTCTGACTGATTCTTAGAACAGGCAGCAAGAGTTGGGTAAGTCTGTCGAAAATTTGACAAAGTGTCAAAAATTAGACTTCCGAGAGCTCTTGGGCATGCACACAGGCCTGTCATTCAAGTGCTCTGCCCGCGGAACCGTTTTTCGGATGCCTTTCAAAGTGGTCCCGCGCCGCCATTTTGTTCTAAAAATCGTGTTCCCAGAAATCTCCGGGTACCCCGCCAACCTCACTGTGTCACAATGTCAAGTGGCACTGAATGGGTCTGAATTTCAAATTCGACTGCTTCGCTCTGGAACTCGAACCCGGCAAAACCGTTTGGATTTTTCCCGGTCCAGACTTCCGCGGCAGACAAAGTTAAAGTTTTCGGGCTGCAGACTCAAAACGACATCTGGCCAACCGCCGGGCTCAATTCGCCCAGTTCCTCCGGCACTTCGGAACTCATGTTCGGCATGAGTTTTTGAATCTTTCCCGATGCTTCGGCATTTTCCTCCGCTGACACTTAGAATATTTTTCACACTTGGCCGAAAATTTTTCTAAGTTTTTCTGGTTACTGATTTCTTCTTTTCGGGCATTTTTCTAAGTTTTCTTGGTTACTCATTTCTCATTTTCAAACATTTTTCTAAGTTTTTCTGGTTACTGATTTCTTCTTTTTGGGCATTTTTCTAAGTTTTCTTGGTTACTCATTTCTCATTTTCAAACATTTTTCTAAGTTTTTCTGGTTACTCATTTCTCATTTTCAAACATTTTTCTAAGTTTTTCTGGTTACTGATTTCTTCTTTTTGGGCATTTTTCTAAGTTTTCTTGGTTACTCATTTCTCATTTTCAAACATTTTTCTAAGTTTTTCTGGTTACTGATTTCTTCTTTTTGGGCATTTTTCTAAGTTTTCTTGGTTACTCATTTCTCATTTTCAAACATTTTTCTAAGTTGTTCTGGTTACTCATTTCTCATTTTCAAACATTTTTCTAAGTTTTTCTGGTTACTGATTTCTTCTTTTTGGGCATTTTTCTAAGTTTTCTTGGTTACTCATTTCTCATTTTCAAACATTTTTCTAAGTTTTTCTGGTTACTGATTTCTTCTTTTTGGGCATTTTTCTAAGTTTTCTTGGTTACTCATTTCTCATTTTCAAACATTTTTCTAAGTTTTTCTGGTTACTCATTTCTCATTTTCAAACATTTTTCTAAGTTTTTCTGGTTACTGATTTCTTCTTTTTGGGCATTTTTCTAAGTTTTCTTGGTTACTCATTTCTCATTTTCAAACATTTTTCTAAGTTTTTCTGGTTACTGATTTCTTCTTTTTGGGCATTTTTCTAAGTTTTCTTGGTTACTCATTTCTCATTTTCAAACATTTTTCTAAGTTTTTCTGGTTACTCATTTCTGCTTTTCCAACGTTTTACTAAGTTTTGCTGGTTACTGAGTTCACACTTTTAAACATTTTCGGGCATTTTTCTACGTTTTTCATGTTACTCATTTAGCACTTTCAGGCACTTTCCTATGCTTTCCTGCTTACTGATTTCACACTTTTAAGCATCTTCGGGCATGTTCCCTAAGTTTTGCAGTTCATTCGTTTGGGACAGTCAGGCAACTTTCCTAAGCTTTCCTGGTAACCGAATTCACATTGTTGAGAACTTTGGAACCCTTCCCTAAGCTGTGCTGGTTACTCACTTTACCTCTTCAGACACTTGCCCCCGTTGTGACAGAGACCACTTCCCGACTCGGGAAATGCACCAAATTCGGCCTGAACTCAGAGGGCAGTCCCCCCTCGAAGGCGTGGAAGTCGGCAGAATCGCCGGGTCAAATCCGGCTGAGCTACCCGGCTTGGAAGCCTCAAAGTCGGTATGAGCTGTCAGGTTCACTCCCATCCCCGTTTGGACCACTTCCCGACTCGGGAAATTCACCAAATTCGGCCTGAACTCAGAGGACAGTCCCCCCTCGAAGGCGTGACAGTCGGCAGAACCGCCGGATCAAATCCGGCTGAGCTACCCGGCCCCGAAGCCTCAAAGTCGGTAAGAGCTGTCAGGTTCTCTCCCATCCCCGTTTGGACCACTTCCCGACTCGGGAAATTCACCAAATTCGGCCTGAACTTATACAACAGTCCCCCCTCGAAGGCGTGACAGTCGGCAGAACCGCCGGATCAAATCCGGTTGAGCTACCCGGCTTGGAAGCCCCAAAGTCGGTAAGAGCTGTCAGGTTCACTCCCATCCCCGTTTGGACCACTTCCCGACTCGGGAAATTCACCAAATTCGGCCTGAACTTATACAACAGTCCCCCCTCGAAGGCGTGACAGTCGCTAGAACCGCCGGATCAAATCCGGTTGAGCTACCCGGCTTGGAAGCCCCAAAGTCGGTAAGAGCTGTCAGGTTCACTCCCATCCCCGTTTGGACCACTTCCCGACTTAGGAAATTCACCAAATTCGGCCTGAACTTAGAGGAGAGTCCCCGCTCGAAGGCGTGGAAGTCGGCAGAATCGCCGGGTCAAATCCGACTGAGCTACCCGGCCCCGAAGCCTCAATGTCGGTAAGAGCTGTCAGGTTCACTCCCATCCCCGTTTGGACCACTTCCCGACTCGGGAAATTCACCAAATTCGGCCTGAACTTAGACAACAGTCCCCCCTCGAAGCCGTGGCAGTCGCTAGAACCGCCGGATCAAATCCGGTTGAGCTACCCGGCTTGGAAGCCCCAAAGTCGGTATGAGCTGTCAGGTTCACTCCCATCCCCGTTTGGACCACTTCCCGACTTAGGAAAATCACCAAATTCGGCCTGAACTCAGAGGGCAGGCCCCCCTCGAAGGCCAGGCATTCGGCAGAACCGCCGGGTCAAATCCGACTGTGCTACCCGGCCCCAAAGCCTCAAAGTTGGTATGAGCAGTTAGGTTCACTCCCATCCCCGTTTGGACCACTTCCCGACTTAGGAAATTCACCAAATTCGGCCTGAACTTAGAGGAGAGTCCCCGCTCGAAGG
>NW_026869287.1:77500-85000 GCF_020745735.1 Hemiscyllium ocellatum | reverse complement strand
TTGCTGGCAGCACCCAGGGGGAACCAGGACGCTTGCGTCTCCCGCCTTCATTTTCGACACAAGCGCCTGAGGAGGGACACCACCCCTCCCCTTGTGTCAAGAGACCTCCGCACTGGCCTCTGACTGATTCTTAGAACGGACGGAAAGAGTCGGGCAAGCCTGTCAAAGATTTGAGCGTATGTCAAAAGCTTTAGACTGCCGCGAACCCTCCGGCTTGCACTGAGACACGAGGTCGATGTGCTAAGCACCCCGGGGCCCCTTTCGCCTGCAGGTCCCGAGCCGCCAACATGTTCTTAGTATCGTGTTCCCCAAACCTGGGTGACGGGCACCACAGGGCGGCAGAGCCATCGCACTTGCCGGGTGGCAGAGGAAGGACCGGACTATGTACCATAGCGGCCAACCACTCCCAGAGCCGGTCGTGCGGGGCTCGAGGTCTGCTCTCAACGTCACATGCTTCTGTGAGTGCTCAGGCAAGGGTCAGACCACATCCTTCCTGGCAGCACCCAAAGCAACCAGGCCGCTCGTGTCTCTCGCCTTCATTTTCGACACAAGCGCCTGAGGAGGGACGCCACCCCTCCCCTTGCGTCAAGAGACCTCCGGACCGGCCTCTGACTGATTCTTAGAACGGACGGAAAGAGTCGGGCAAGCCTGTCAAAGATTTGAGCGTATGTCAAAAGCTTTAGACTTCCGCGAACTCTCTGGCTTGCACTGAGACCCGAGGTCGATGTGCTCAGCACCACGGGGCCCCTTTCGCCTGCAGGTCCCGAGCCGCCAACATGTTCTTAGTATCGTGTTCCCCAAACCTGGGTGACGGGCACCACAGGGCGACAGAGCCATCGCACTTGCCGGGTGGCAGAGGAAGGACCGGACTATGTACAATAGCGGCCAACGACTCCCAGAGCCGGTTGTGCGGGGCTCGAGGTCTGCTCTCAACATCACATGCTTTTGGATGTGCTCAGGCAAGGGTCAGACCACATCCTTCCTGGCAGCACCCAAAGCAACCAGGCCGCTCGCGTCTCTCGCCTTCATTTTTCGACACAAGCGCCTGAGGAGGGACGCCACCCCTCCCCTTTGCGTCAAGAGACCACCCCACCGGCCTCTGACTGATTCTTAGAACGGACGGAAAGAGTCGGGCAAGCCTGTCAAAGCTTTGAGCGAATGTCAAAAGCTTTAGACTTCCGCGAACTCTCCGGCTTGCACTGAGACGCGAGGTCGATGTGCTAAGCACCACGGGGCCCCTTTCGCCTGCAGGTCCCGAGCCGCCAACATGTTCTTCGTATCGTGTTCTCCAATCCTGGGTGACGGGCACCGCAGGGAGGCAGAGCCATCGCACTTGCCGGGTGGCAGAGGAAGGACCGGACTATGTACAATAGCGGCCAACGACTCCCAGAGCCGGTAGTGCGGCGTCTGCTCTCAGCCTAAGAGGCTTCTGGGAGTGCTCAGGCAAGGGTCAGCCTGCACCCTTGCTGGCAGCACCCAGGGGAACCAGGACGCTTGCATCTCTCGCCTTCATTTTCGACACAAGCGCCTGAGGAGGGACGCCACCCCTCCCCTTGCGTCAAGAGACCTCCCCACCGGCCTCTGACTGATTCTTAGAACGGACGGAAAGAGTCGGGCAAGCCTGTCAAAGCTTTGAGCGAATGTCAAAAGCTTTAGACTTCCGCGAACTCTCCGGCTTGCACTGAGACGCGAGGTCGATGTGCTAAGCACCACGGGGCCCCTTTCGCCTGCAGGTCCCGAGCCGCCAACATGTTCTTAGTATCGTGTTCTCCAAACCTGGGTGACGGGCACCGCAGGGAGGCAGAGCCATCGCACTTGCCGGGTGGCAGAGGAAGGACCGGACTATGTACAATAGCGGCCAACGACTCCCAGAGCCGGTAGTGCGGCGTCTGCTCTCAGCCTAAGAGGCTTCTGGGAGTGCTCAGGCAAGGGTCAGCCTGCACCCTTGCTGGCAGCACCCAGGGGAACCAGGACGCTTGCATCTCTCGCCTTCATTTTCGACACAAACGCCTGAGGAGGGAAGCCAACCCTCCGTGTGTCAAGAGACCGTCCCCGCCCCGGCCTCCGACTGATTCTTAGAACGGACGGAAAGAGTCAGGCAAGCCTGTTAAGACTTCCGCGAACTCTCCGGCTTGCACTGAGACGCGAGGTCGATGTGCTCAGCACCACGGGGCCCCTTTCGCCTGCAGGTCCCGAGCCGCCAACATGTTCTAAGTATCGTGTTCTCCAAACCTGGGTGACGGGCACCGCAGGGAGGCAGAGCCATCGCACTTGCCGGGTGGCAGAGGAAGGACCGGACTATGTACAATAGCGGCCAACGACTCCCAGAGCCGGTAGTGCGGCGCCTGCTCTCAGCCTAAGAGGCTTTTGGGAGTGCTCAGGCAAGGGTCAGCCTGCACCCTTGCTGGCAGCACCCAGGGGAACCAGGACGCTTGCATCTCTCGCCTTCATTTTCGACACAAACGCCTGAGGAGGGAAGCCAACCCTCCGTGTGTCAAGAGACCGTCCCCGCCCCGGCCTCCGACTGATTCTTAGAACGGACGGAAAGAGTCAGGCAAGCCTGTTAAGACTTCCGCGAACTCTCCGGCTTGCACTGAGACGCGAGGTCGATGTGCTCAGCACCACGGGGCCCCCTTCGCCTGCAGGTCCCGAGCCGCCAACATGTTCTAAGTATCGTGTTCCCCAAACCTGGGTGACGAGCACCGCAGGGAGGCAGAGCCATCGCACTTGCCGGGTGGCAGAGGAAGGACCGGACTATGTACAATAGCGGCCAACGACTCCCAGAGCCGGTAGTGCGGCGCCTGCTCTCAGCTTAAGAGGCTTTTGGGAGTGCTCAGGCAAGGGTCAGCCTGCACCCTTGCTGGCAGCACCCAGGGGAACCAGGACGCTTGCATCTCTCGCCTTCATTTTCGACACAAACGCCTGAGGAGGGAAGCCAACCCTCCGTGTGTCAAGAGACCGTCCCCGCCCCGGCCTCCGACTGATTCTTAGAACGGACGGAAAGAGTCAGGCAAGCCTGTCAAAGATTTGAGCAGATGTCAAAATCTTTTAAGACTTCCGCGAACTCTCCGGCTTGCACTGAGACCCGAGGTCGATGTGCTCAGCACCACGGGGCCCCTTTCGCCTGCAGGTCCCGAGCCGCCAACATGTTCTAAGTATCGTGTTCCCCAAACCTGGGTGACGAGCACCGCAGGGCGGCAGAGCCATCGCACTTGCCGGGTGGCAGAGGAAGGACCGGACTATGTACAATAGCGGCCAACCACTCCCAGAGCCGGTAGTGCGGCGTGCGAGGTCTGCTCTCAGCGGAAGAGGGTTTTGGGAATGCTCAGGCAAGGGCCAGCCTGCACCCTTCCTGGCCGCTCCCACGGGAACCAGGCTACTTGCAATCCTTTCCCCCAATAGCAAGTGCCTTTTGGAGGGACGGCCGGAGTCAACGTGGGGTTTGCCCGCCCTCCAAAGTGTCAAGAGACCGCCGCACAGGCCTCTGACTGATTCTTAGAACAGGCAGCAAGAGTTGGGTAAGTCTGTCGAAAATTTGACAAAGTGTCAAAAATTAGACTTCCGAGAGCTCTTGGGCATGCACACAGGCCTGTCATTCAAGTGCTCTGCCCGCGGAACCGTTTTTCGGATGCCTTTCAAAGTGGTCCCGCGCCGCCATTTTGTTCTAAAAATCGTGTTCCCAGAAATCTCCGGGTACCCCGCCAACCTCACTGTGTCACAATGTCAAGTGGCACTGAATGGGTCTGAATTTCAAATTCGACTGCTTCGCTCTGGAACTCGAACCCGGCAAAACCGTTTGGATTTTTCCCGGTCCAGACTTCCGCGGCAGACAAAGTTAAAGTTTTCGGGCTGCAGACTCAAAACGACATCTGGCCAACCGCCGGGCTCAATTCGCCCAGTTCCTCCGGCACTTCGGAACTCATGTTCGGCATGAGTTTTTGAATCTTTCCCGATGCTTCGGCATTTTCCTCCGCTGACACTTAGAATATTTTTCACACTTGGCCGAAAATTTTTCTAAGTTTTTCTGGTTACTGATTTCTTCTTTTCGGGCATTTTTCTAAGTTTTCTTGGTTACTCATTTCTCATTTTCAAACATTTTTCTAAGTTTTTCTGGTTACTGATTTCTTCTTTTTGGGCATTTTTCTAAGTTTTCTTGGTTACTCATTTCTCATTTTCAAACATTTTTCTAAGTTTTTCTGGTTACTCATTTCTCATTTTCAAACATTTTTCTAAGTTTTTCTGGTTACTGATTTCTTCTTTTTGGGCATTTTTCTAAGTTTTCTTGGTTACTCATTTCTCATTTTCAAACATTTTTCTAAGTTTTTCTGGTTACTGATTTCTTCTTTTTGGGCATTTTTCTAAGTTTTCTTGGTTACTCATTTCTCATTTTCAAACATTTTTCTAAGTTGTTCTGGTTACTCATTTCTCATTTTCAAACATTTTTCTAAGTTTTTCTGGTTACTGATTTCTTCTTTTTGGGCATTTTTCTAAGTTTTCTTGGTTACTCATTTCTCATTTTCAAACATTTTTCTAAGTTTTTCTGGTTACTGATTTCTTCTTTTTGGGCATTTTTCTAAGTTTTCTTGGTTACTCATTTCTCATTTTCAAACATTTTTCTAAGTTTTTCTGGTTACTCATTTCTCATTTTCAAACATTTTTCTAAGTTTTTCTGGTTACTGATTTCTTCTTTTTGGGCATTTTTCTAAGTTTTCTTGGTTACTCATTTCTCATTTTCAAACATTTTTCTAAGTTTTTCTGGTTACTGATTTCTTCTTTTTGGGCATTTTTCTAAGTTTTCTTGGTTACTCATTTCTCATTTTCAAACATTTTTCTAAGTTTTTCTGGTTACTCATTTCTGCTTTTCCAACGTTTTACTAAGTTTTGCTGGTTACTGAGTTCACACTTTTAAACATTTTCGGGCATTTTTCTACGTTTTTCATGTTACTCATTTAGCACTTTCAGGCACTTTCCTATGCTTTCCTGCTTACTGATTTCACACTTTTAAGCATCTTCGGGCATGTTCCCTAAGTTTTGCAGTTCATTCGTTTGGGACAGTCAGGCAACTTTCCTAAGCTTTCCTGGTAACCGAATTCACATTGTTGAGAACTTTGGAACCCTTCCCTAAGCTGTGCTGGTTACTCACTTTACCTCTTCAGACACTTGCCCCCGTTGTGACAGAGACCACTTCCCGACTCGGGAAATGCACCAAATTCGGCCTGAACTCAGAGGGCAGTCCCCCCTCGAAGGCGTGGAAGTCGGCAGAATCGCCGGGTCAAATCCGGCTGAGCTACCCGGCTTGGAAGCCTCAAAGTCGGTATGAGCTGTCAGGTTCACTCCCATCCCCGTTTGGACCACTTCCCGACTCGGGAAATTCACCAAATTCGGCCTGAACTCAGAGGACAGTCCCCCCTCGAAGGCGTGACAGTCGGCAGAACCGCCGGATCAAATCCGGCTGAGCTACCCGGCCCCGAAGCCTCAAAGTCGGTAAGAGCTGTCAGGTTCTCTCCCATCCCCGTTTGGACCACTTCCCGACTCGGGAAATTCACCAAATTCGGCCTGAACTTATACAACAGTCCCCCCTCGAAGGCGTGACAGTCGGCAGAACCGCCGGATCAAATCCGGTTGAGCTACCCGGCTTGGAAGCCCCAAAGTCGGTAAGAGCTGTCAGGTTCACTCCCATCCCCGTTTGGACCACTTCCCGACTCGGGAAATTCACCAAATTCGGCCTGAACTTATACAACAGTCCCCCCTCGAAGGCGTGACAGTCGCTAGAACCGCCGGATCAAATCCGGTTGAGCTACCCGGCTTGGAAGCCCCAAAGTCGGTAAGAGCTGTCAGGTTCACTCCCATCCCCGTTTGGACCACTTCCCGACTTAGGAAATTCACCAAATTCGGCCTGAACTTAGAGGAGAGTCCCCGCTCGAAGGCGTGGAAGTCGGCAGAATCGCCGGGTCAAATCCGACTGAGCTACCCGGCCCCGAAGCCTCAATGTCGGTAAGAGCTGTCAGGTTCACTCCCATCCCCGTTTGGACCACTTCCCGACTCGGGAAATTCACCAAATTCGGCCTGAACTTAGACAACAGTCCCCCCTCGAAGCCGTGGCAGTCGCTAGAACCGCCGGATCAAATCCGGTTGAGCTACCCGGCTTGGAAGCCCCAAAGTCGGTATGAGCTGTCAGGTTCACTCCCATCCCCGTTTGGACCACTTCCCGACTTAGGAAAATCACCAAATTCGGCCTGAACTCAGAGGGCAGGCCCCCCTCGAAGGCCAGGCATTCGGCAGAACCGCCGGGTCAAATCCGACTGTGCTACCCGGCCCCAAAGCCTCAAAGTTGGTATGAGCAGTTAGGTTCACTCCCATCCCCGTTTGGACCACTTCCCGACTTAGGAAATTCACCAAATTCGGCCTGAACTTAGAGGAGAGTCCCCGCTCGAAGGCGTGGAAGTCGGCAGAATCGCCGGGTCAAATCCGACTGAGCTACCCGGCCCCGAAGCCTCAATGTCGGTAAGAGCTGTCAGGTTCACTCCCATCCCCGTTTGGACCACTTCCCGACTCGGGAAATTCACCAAATTCGGCCTGAACTTAGACAACAGTCCCCCCTCGAAGCCGTGGCAGTCGCTAGAACCGCCGGATCAAATCCGGTTGAGCTACCCGGCTTGGAAGCCCCAAAGTCGGTATGAGCTGTCAGGTTCACTCCCATCCCCGTTTGGACCACTTCCCGACTTAGGAAAATCACCAAATTCGGCCTGAACTCAGAGGGCAGGCCCCCCTCGAAGGCCAGGCATTCGGCAGAACCGCCGGGTCAAATCCGACTGTGCTACCCGGCCCCAAAGCCTCAAAGTTGGTATGAGCAGTTAGGTTCACTCCCAAACCCGTTGGGACCACTTCCCGACTTAGGAAATTCACCAAATTCGGCCTGAACTTAGACAACAGTCCCCCCTCGAAGGCGTGACAGTCGGTAGAACCGCCGGGTCAAATCCGGCTGAGCTACCCGATTTGGAAGCCTTCAACACAAAACCCATCCGGCAATGCCACTCAAAAAGGGCCCAAATTCAGAAACACCCCCTTCAATAGGTACCACTTCCTCGGAGACACTACCGGGACACGCTCCCCTCGGCGAAAATTAAGCCCCCACCACTAACTGAAGCCAACCGCAGCCCCAACTTCAACGGAGAAATCAGTAACCAATTCAAAAATGCACTTGGTTACTGATTTGTACTGCTTCAAAAATATTCTAAGTGTCGCTGGTTACTGATTTGTACTGCTTCAAAAATATTCTAAGTGTCAGTGGTTACTGATTTGTACTGCTCCAAAAATATTCTAAGTGTCAGTGGTTACTGATTTGTACTGCTTCAAAAATATTCTAAGTGTCAGTGGTTACTGATTTGTACTGCTCCAAAAATATTCTAAGTGTCGCTGGTTACTGATTTGTACTGCTTCAAAAATATTCTAAGTGTCAGCGGTTACTGATTTGTACTGCTTCAAAAATATTCTAAGTGT
>NW_026869287.1:57500-65000 GCF_020745735.1 Hemiscyllium ocellatum | reverse complement strand
CCTCCCCTTTGCGTCAAGAGACCACCCCACCGGCCTCTGACTGATTCTTAGAACGGACGGAAAGAGTCGGGCAAGCCTGTCAAAGCTTTGAGCGAATGTCAAAAGCTTTAGACTTCCGCGAACTCTCCGGCTTGCACTGAGACGCGAGGTCGATGTGCTAAGCACCTCGGGGCCCCTTTCGCCTGCAGGTCCCGAGCCGCCAACATGTTCTTCGTATCGTGTTCTCCAATCCTGGGTGACGGGCACCGCAGGGAGGCAGAGCCATCGCACTTGCCGGGTGGCAGAGGAAGGACCGGACTATGTACAATAGCGGCCAACGACTCCCAGAGCCGGTAGTGCGGCGTCTGCTCTCAGCCTAAGAGGCTTCTGGGAGTGCTCAGGCAAGGGTCAGCCTGCACCCTTGCTGGCAGCACCCAGGGGAACCAGGACGCTTGCATCTCTCGCCTTCATTTTCGACACAAGCGCCTGAGGAGGGACGCCACCCCTCCCCTTGCGTCAAGAGACCTCCCCACCGGCCTCTGACTGATTCTTAGAACGGACGGAAAGAGTCGGGCAAGCCTGTCAAAGCTTTGAGCGAATGTCAAAAGCTTTAGACTTCCGCGAACTCTCCGGCTTGCACTGAGACGCGAGGTCGATGTGCTAAGCACCACGGGGCCCCTTTCGCCTGCAGGTCCCGAGCCGCCAACATGTTCTAAGTATCGTGTTCTCCAAACCTGGGTGACGGGCACCGCAGGGAGGCAGAGCCATCGCACTTGCCGGGTGGCAGAGGAAGGACCGGACTATGTACAATAGCGGCCAACGACTCCCAGAGCCGGTAGTGCGGCGTCTGCTCTCAGCCTAAGAGGCTTCTGGGAGTGCTCAGGCAAGGGTCAGCCTGCACCCTTGCTGGCAGCACCCAGGGGAACCAGGACGCTTGCATCTCTCGCCTTCATTTTCGACACAAACGCCTGAGGAGGGAAGCCAACCCTCCGTGTGTCAAGAGACCGTCCCCGCCCCGGCCTCCGACTGATTCTTAGAACGGACGGAAAGAGTCAGGCAAGCCTGTTAAGACTTCCGCGAACTCTCCGGCTTGCACTGAGACGCGAGGTCGATGTGCTCAGCACCACGGGGCCCCTTTCGCCTGCAGGTCCCGAGCCGCCAACATGTTCTAAGTATCGTGTTCTCCAAACCTGGGTGACGGGCACCGCAGGGAGGCAGAGCCATCGCACTTGCCGGGTGGCAGAGGAAGGACCGGACTATGTACAATAGCGGCCAACGACTCCCAGAGCCGGTAGTGCGGCGCCTGCTCTCAGCCTAAGAGGCTTTTGGGAGTGCTCAGGCAAGGGTCAGCCTGCACCCTTGCTGGCAGCACCCAGGGGAACCAGGACGCTTGCATCTCTCGCCTTCATTTTCGACACAAACGCCTGAGGAGGGAAGCCAACCCTCCGTGTGTCAAGAGACCGTCCCCGCCCCGGCCTCCGACTGATTCTTAGAACGGACGGAAAGAGTCAGGCAAGCCTGTTAAGACTTCCGCGAACTCTCCGGCTTGCACTGAGACGCGAGGTCGATGTGCTCAGCACCACGGGGCCCCCTTCGCCTGCAGGTCCCGAGCCGCCAACATGTTCTAAGTATCGTGTTCCCCAAACCTGGGTGACGAGCACCGCAGGGAGGCAGAGCCATCGCACTTGCCGGGTGGCAGAGGAAGGACCGGACTATGTACAATAGCGGCCAACGACTCCCAGAGCCGGTAGTGCGGCGCCTGCTCTCAGCTTAAGAGGCTTTTGGGAGTGCTCAGGCAAGGGTCAGCCTGCACCCTTGCTGGCAGCACCCAGGGGAACCAGGACGCTTGCATCTCTCGCCTTCATTTTCGACACAAACGCCTGAGGAGGGAAGCCAACCCTCCGTGTGTCAAGAGACCGTCCCCGCCCCGGCCTCCGACTGATTCTTAGAACGGACGGAAAGAGTCAGGCAAGCCTGTCAAAGATTTGAGCAGATGTCAAAATCTTTTAAGACTTCCGCGAACTCTCCGGCTTGCACTGAGACCCGAGGTCGATGTGCTCAGCACCACGGGGCCCCTTTCGCCTGCAGGTCCCGAGCCGCCAACATGTTCTAAGTATCGTGTTCCCCAAACCTGGGTGACGAGCACCGCAGGGCGGCAGAGCCATCGCACTTGCCGGGTGGCAGAGGAAGGACCGGACTATGTACAATAGCGGCCAACCACTCCCAGAGCCGGTAGTGCGGCGTGCGAGGTCTGCTCTCAGCGGAAGAGGGTTTTGGGAATGCTCAGGCAAGGGCCAGCCTGCACCCTTCCTGGCCGCTCCCACGGGAACCAGGCTACTTGCAATCCTTTCCCCCAATAGCAAGTGCCTTTTGGAGGGACGGCCGGAGTCAACGTGGGGTTTGCCCGCCCTCCAAAGTGTCAAGAGACCGCCGCACAGGCCTCTGACTGATTCTTAGAACAGGCAGCAAGAGTTGGGTAAGTCTGTCGAAAATTTGACAAAGTGTCAAAAATTAGACTTCCGAGAGCTCTTGGGCATGCACACAGGCCTGTCATTCAAGTGCTCTGCCCGCGGAACCGTTTTTCGGATGCCTTTCAAAGTGGTCCCGCGCCGCCATTTTGTTCTAAAAATCGTGTTCCCAGAAATCTCCGGGTACCCCGCCAACCTCACTGTGTCACAATGTCAAGTGGCACTGAATGGGTCTGAATTTCAAATTCGACTGCTTCGCTCTGGAACTCGAACCCGGCAAAACCGTTTGGATTTTTCCCGGTCCAGACTTCCGCGGCAGACAAAGTTAAAGTTTTCGGGCTGCAGACTCAAAACGACATCTGGCCAACCGCCGGGCTCAATTCGCCCAGTTCCTCCGGCACTTCGGAACTCATGTTCGGCATGAGTTTTTGAATCTTTCCCGATGCTTCGGCATTTTCCTCCGCTGACACTTAGAATATTTTTCACACTTGGCCGAAAATTTTTCTAAGTTTTTCTGGTTACTGATTTCTTCTTTTCGGGCATTTTTCTAAGTTTTCTTGGTTACTCATTTCTCATTTTCAAACATTTTTCTAAGTTTTTCTGGTTACTGATTTCTTCTTTTTGGGCATTTTTCTAAGTTTTCTTGGTTACTCATTTCTCATTTTCAAACATTTTTCTAAGTTTTTCTGGTTACTCATTTCTCATTTTCAAACATTTTTCTAAGTTTTTCTGGTTACTGATTTCTTCTTTTTGGGCATTTTTCTAAGTTTTCTTGGTTACTCATTTCTCATTTTCAAACATTTTTCTAAGTTTTTCTGGTTACTGATTTCTTCTTTTTGGGCATTTTTCTAAGTTTTCTTGGTTACTCATTTCTCATTTTCAAACATTTTTCTAAGTTGTTCTGGTTACTCATTTCTCATTTTCAAACATTTTTCTAAGTTTTTCTGGTTACTGATTTCTTCTTTTTGGGCATTTTTCTAAGTTTTCTTGGTTACTCATTTCTCATTTTCAAACATTTTTCTAAGTTTTTCTGGTTACTGATTTCTTCTTTTTGGGCATTTTTCTAAGTTTTCTTGGTTACTCATTTCTCATTTTCAAACATTTTTCTAAGTTTTTCTGGTTACTCATTTCTCATTTTCAAACATTTTTCTAAGTTTTTCTGGTTACTGATTTCTTCTTTTTGGGCATTTTTCTAAGTTTTCTTGGTTACTCATTTCTCATTTTCAAACATTTTTCTAAGTTTTTCTGGTTACTGATTTCTTCTTTTTGGGCATTTTTCTAAGTTTTCTTGGTTACTCATTTCTCATTTTCAAACATTTTTCTAAGTTTTTCTGGTTACTCATTTCTGCTTTTCCAACGTTTTACTAAGTTTTGCTGGTTACTGAGTTCACACTTTTAAACATTTTCGGGCATTTTTCTACGTTTTTCATGTTACTCATTTAGCACTTTCAGGCACTTTCCTATGCTTTCCTGCTTACTGATTTCACACTTTTAAGCATCTTCGGGCATGTTCCCTAAGTTTTGCAGTTCATTCGTTTGGGACAGTCAGGCAACTTTCCTAAGCTTTCCTGGTAACCGAATTCACATTGTTGAGAACTTTGGAACCCTTCCCTAAGCTGTGCTGGTTACTCACTTTACCTCTTCAGACACTTGCCCCCGTTGTGACAGAGACCACTTCCCGACTCGGGAAATGCACCAAATTCGGCCTGAACTCAGAGGGCAGTCCCCCCTCGAAGGCGTGGAAGTCGGCAGAATCGCCGGGTCAAATCCGGCTGAGCTACCCGGCTTGGAAGCCTCAAAGTCGGTATGAGCTGTCAGGTTCACTCCCATCCCCGTTTGGACCACTTCCCGACTCGGGAAATTCACCAAATTCGGCCTGAACTCAGAGGACAGTCCCCCCTCGAAGGCGTGACAGTCGGCAGAACCGCCGGATCAAATCCGGCTGAGCTACCCGGCCCCGAAGCCTCAAAGTCGGTAAGAGCTGTCAGGTTCTCTCCCATCCCCGTTTGGACCACTTCCCGACTCGGGAAATTCACCAAATTCGGCCTGAACTTATACAACAGTCCCCCCTCGAAGGCGTGTCAGTCGGCAGAACCGCCGGATCAAATCCGGTTGAGCTACCCGGCTTGGAAGCCCCAAAGTCGGTAAGAGCTGTCAGGTTCACTCCCATCCCCGTTTGGACCACTTCCCGACTCGGGAAATTCACCAAATTCGGCCTGAACTTATACAACAGTCCCCCCTCGAAGGCGTGACAGTCGCTAGAACCGCCGGATCAAATCCGGTTGAGCTACCCGGCTTGGAAGCCCCAAAGTCGGTAAGAGCTGTCAGGTTCACTCCCATCCCCGTTTGGACCACTTCCCGACTTAGGAAATTCACCAAATTCGGCCTGAACTTAGAGGAGAGTCCCCGCTCGAAGGCGTGGAAGTCGGCAGAATCGCCGGGTCAAATCCGACTGAGCTACCCGGCCCCGAAGCCTCAATGTCGGTAAGAGCTGTCAGGTTCACTCCCATCCCCGTTTGGACCACTTCCCGACTCGGGAAATTCACCAAATTCGGCCTGAACTTAGACAACAGTCCCCCCTCGAAGCCGTGGCAGTCGCTAGAACCGCCGGATCAAATCCGGTTGAGCTACCCGGCTTGGAAGCCCCAAAGTCGGTATGAGCTGTCAGGTTCACTCCCATCCCCGTTTGGACCACTTCCCGACTTAGGAAAATCACCAAATTCGGCCTGAACTCAGAGGGCAGGCCCCCCTCGAAGGCCAGGCATTCGGCAGAACCGCCGGGTCAAATCCGACTGTGCTACCCGGCCCCAAAGCCTCAAAGTTGGTATGAGCAGTTAGGTTCACTCCCATCCCCGTTTGGACCACTTCCCGACTTAGGAAATTCACCAAATTCGGCCTGAACTTAGAGGAGAGTCCCCGCTCGAAGGCGTGGAAGTCGGCAGAATCGCCGGGTCAAATCCGACTGAGCTACCCGGCCCCGAAGCCTCAATGTCGGTAAGAGCTGTCAGGTTCACTCCCATCCCCGTTTGGACCACTTCCCGACTCGGGAAATTCACCAAATTCGGCCTGAACTTAGACAACAGTCCCCCCTCGAAGCCGTGGCAGTCGCTAGAACCGCCGGATCAAATCCGGTTGAGCTACCCGGCTTGGAAGCCCCAAAGTCGGTATGAGCTGTCAGGTTCACTCCCATCCCCGTTTGGACCACTTCCCGACTTAGGAAAATCACCAAATTCGGCCTGAACTCAGAGGGCAGGCCCCCCTCGAAGGCCAGGCATTCGGCAGAACCGCCGGGTCAAATCCGACTGTGCTACCCGGCCCCAAAGCCTCAAAGTTGGTATGAGCAGTTAGGTTCACTCCCAAACCCGTTGGGACCACTTCCCGACTTAGGAAATTCACCAAATTCGGCCTGAACTTAGACAACAGTCCCCCCTCGAAGGCGTGACAGTCGGTAGAACCGCCGGGTCAAATCCGGCTGAGCTACCCGATTTGGAAGCCTTCAACACAAAACCCATCCGGCAATGCCACTCAAAAAGGGCCCAAATTCAGAAACACCCCCTTCAATAGGTACCACTTCCTCGGAGACACTACCGGGACACGCTCCCCTCGGCGAAAATTAAGCCCCCACCACTAACTGAAGCCAACCGCAGCCCCAACTTCAACGGAGAAATCAGTAACCAATTCAAAAATGCACTTGGTTACTGATTTGTACTGCTTCAAAAATATTCTAAGTGTCGCTGGTTACTGATTTGTACTGCTTCAAAAATATTCTAAGTGTCAGTGGTTACTGATTTGTACTGCTCCAAAAATATTCTAAGTGTCAGTGGTTACTGATTTGTACTGCTTCAAAAATATTCTAAGTGTCAGTGGTTACTGATTTGTACTGCTCCAAAAATATTCTAAGTGTCGCTGGTTACTGATTTGTACTGCTTCAAAAATATTCTAAGTGTCAGCGGTTACTGATTTGTACTGCTTCAAAAATATTCTAAGTGTCAGTGGTTACTGATTTGTACTGCTTCAAAAATATTCTAAGTGTCGCTGGTTACTGATTTGTACTGCTTCAAAAATATTCTAAGTGTCAGTGGTTACTGATTTGTACTGCTTCAAAAATATTCTAAGTGTCAGTGGTTACTGATTTGTACTGCTCCAAAAATATTCTAAGTGTCGCTGGTTACTGATTTGTACTGCTTCAAAAATATTCTAAGTGTCAGTGGTTACTGATTTGTACTGCTTCAAAAATATTCTAAGTGTCGCTGGTTACTGATTTGTACTGCTTCAAAAATATTCTAAGTGTCAGTGGTTACTGATTTGTACTGCTTCAAAAATATTCTAAGTGTCGCTGGTTACTGATTTGTACTGCTCCAAAAATATTCTAAGTGTCGCTGGTTACTGATTTGTACTGCTTCAAAAATATTCTAAGTGTCGCTGGTTACTGATTTGTACTGCTCCAAAAATATTCTAAGTGTCGCTGGTTACTGATTTGTACTGCTTCAAAAATATTCTAAGTGTCGCTGGTTACTGATTTGTACTGCTTCAAAAATATTCTAAGTGTCAGTGGTTACTGATTTGTACTGCTTCAAAAATATTCTAAGTGTCGCTGGTTACTGATTTGTACTGACTCAAAAATATTCTATGTGGGGCTGGTTACTGATTTGTACTGCTCCAAAAATATTCTAAGTGTCGCTGGTTACTGATTTGTACTGCTTCAAAAATATTCTAAGTGTCAGCGGTTACTGATTTGTACTGCTTCAAAAATATTCTAAGTGTCAGTGGTTACTGATTTGTACTGCTTCAAAAATATTCTAAGTGTCGCTGGTTACTGATTTGTACTGCTTCAAAAATATTCTAAGTGTCAGTGGTTACTGATTTGTACTGCTCCAAAAATATTCTAAGTGTCGCTGGTTACTGATTTGTACTGCTTCAAAAATATTCTAAGTGTCAGCGGTTACTGATTTGTACTGCTTCAAAAATATTCTAAGTGTCAGTGGTTACTGATTTGTACTGCTTCAAAAATATTCTAAGTGTCGCTGGTTACTGATTTGTACTGCTTCAAAAA
>NW_026869287.1:45000-52500 GCF_020745735.1 Hemiscyllium ocellatum | reverse complement strand
CATCCTTCCTGGCAGCACCCAAAGCAACCAGGCCGCTCGTGTCTCTCGCCTTCATTTTTCGACACAAGCGCCTGAGGAGGGACGCCACCCCTCCCCTTGCGTCAAGAGACCTCCGGACCGGCCTCTGACTGATTCTTAGAACGGACGGAAAGAGTCGGGCAAGCCTGTCAAAGATTTGAGCGTATGTCAAAAGCTTTAGACTTCCGCGAACTCTCTGGCTTGCACTGAGACCCGAGGTCGATGTGCTCAGCACCACGGGGCCCCTTTCGCCTGCAGGTCCCGAGCCGCCAACATGTTCTTAGTATCGTGTTCCCCAAACCTGGGTGACGGGCACCACAGGGCGACAGAGCCATCGCACTTGCCGGGTGGCAGAGGAAGGACCGGACTATGTACAATAGCGGCCAACGACTCCCAGAGCCGGTTGTGCGGGGCTCGAGGTCTGCTCTCAACATCACATGCTTTTGGATGTGCTCAGGCAAGGGTCAGACCACATCCTTCCTGGCAGCACCCAAAGCAACCAGGCCGCTCGCGTCTCTCGCCTTCATTTTTCGACACAAGCGCCTGAGGAGGGACGCCACCCCTCCCCTTTGCGTCAAGAGACCACCCCACCGGCCTCTGACTGATTCTTAGAACGGACGGAAAGAGTCGGGCAAGCCTGTCAAAGCTTTGAGCGAATGTCAAAAGCTTTAGACTTCCGCGAACTCTCCGGCTTGCACTGAGACGCGAGGTCGATGTGCTAAGCACCACGGGGCCCCTTTCGCCTGCAGGTCCCGAGCCGCCAACATGTTCTTCGTATCGTGTTCTCCAATCCTGGGTGACGGGCACCGCAGGGAGGCAGAGCCATCGCACTTGCCGGGTGGCAGAGGAAGGACCGGACTATGTACAATAGCGGCCAACGACTCCCAGAGCCGGTAGTGCGGCGTCTGCTCTCAGCCTAAGAGGCTTCTGGGAGTGCTCAGGCAAGGGTCAGCCTGCACCCTTGCTGGCAGCACCCAGGGGAACCAGGACGCTTGCATCTCTCGCCTTCATTTTCGACACAAGCGCCTGAGGAGGGACGCCACCCCTCCCCTTGCGTCAAGAGACCTCCCCACCGGCCTCTGACTGATTCTTAGAACGGACGGAAAGAGTCGGGCAAGCCTGTCAAAGCTTTGAGCGAATGTCAAAAGCTTTAGACTTCCGCGAACTCTCCGGCTTGCACTGAGACGCGAGGTCGATGTGCTAAGCACCACGGGGCCCCTTTCGCCTGCAGGTCCCGAGCCGCCAACATGTTCTTAGTATCGTGTTCTCCAAACCTGGGTGACGGGCACCGCAGGGAGGCAGAGCCATCGCACTTGCCGGGTGGCAGAGGAAGGACCGGACTATGTACAATAGCGGCCAACGACTCCCAGAGCCGGTAGTGCGGCGTCTGCTCTCAGCCTAAGAGGCTTCTGGGAGTGCTCAGGCAAGGGTCAGCCTGCACCCTTGCTGGCAGCACCCAGGGGAACCAGGACGCTTGCATCTCTCGCCTTCATTTTCGACACAAACGCCTGAGGAGGGAAGCCAACCCTCCGTGTGTCAAGAGACCGTCCCCGCCCCGGCCTCCGACTGATTCTTAGAACGGACGGAAAGAGTCAGGCAAGCCTGTTAAGACTTCCGCGAACTCTCCGGCTTGCACTGAGACGCGAGGTCGATGTGCTCAGCACCACGGGGCCCCTTTCGCCTGCAGGTCCCGAGCCGCCAACATGTTCTAAGTATCGTGTTCTCCAAACCTGGGTGACGGGCACCGCAGGGAGGCAGAGCCATCGCACTTGCCGGGTGGCAGAGGAAGGACCGGACTATGTACAATAGCGGCCAACGACTCCCAGAGCCGGTAGTGCGGCGCCTGCTCTCAGCCTAAGAGGCTTTTGGGAGTGCTCAGGCAAGGGTCAGCCTGCACCCTTGCTGGCAGCACCCAGGGGAACCAGGACGCTTGCATCTCTCGCCTTCATTTTCGACACAAACGCCTGAGGAGGGAAGCCAACCCTCCGTGTGTCAAGAGACCGTCCCCGCCCCGGCCTCCGACTGATTCTTAGAACGGACGGAAAGAGTCAGGCAAGCCTGTTAAGACTTCCGCGAACTCTCCGGCTTGCACTGAGACGCGAGGTCGATGTGCTCAGCACCACGGGGCCCCCTTCGCCTGCAGGTCCCGAGCCGCCAACATGTTCTAAGTATCGTGTTCCCCAAACCTGGGTGACGAGCACCGCAGGGAGGCAGAGCCATCGCACTTGCCGGGTGGCAGAGGAAGGACCGGACTATGTACAATAGCGGCCAACGACTCCCAGAGCCGGTAGTGCGGCGCCTGCTCTCAGCTTAAGAGGCTTTTGGGAGTGCTCAGGCAAGGGTCAGCCTGCACCCTTGCTGGCAGCACCCAGGGGAACCAGGACGCTTGCATCTCTCGCCTTCATTTTCGACACAAACGCCTGAGGAGGGAAGCCAACCCTCCGTGTGTCAAGAGACCGTCCCCGCCCCGGCCTCCGACTGATTCTTAGAACGGACGGAAAGAGTCAGGCAAGCCTGTCAAAGATTTGAGCAGATGTCAAAATCTTTTAAGACTTCCGCGAACTCTCCGGCTTGCACTGAGACCCGAGGTCGATGTGCTCAGCACCACGGGGCCCCTTTCGCCTGCAGGTCCCGAGCCGCCAACATGTTCTAAGTATCGTGTTCCCCAAACCTGGGTGACGAGCACCGCAGGGCGGCAGAGCCATCGCACTTGCCGGGTGGCAGAGGAAGGACCGGACTATGTACAATAGCGGCCAACCACTCCCAGAGCCGGTAGTGCGGCGTGCGAGGTCTGCTCTCAGCGGAAGAGGGTTTTGGGAATGCTCAGGCAAGGGCCAGCCTGCACCCTTCCTGGCCGCTCCCACGGGAACCAGGCTACTTGCAATCCTTTCCCCCAATAGCAAGTGCCTTTTGGAGGGACGGCCGGAGTCAACGTGGGGTTTGCCCGCCCTCCAAAGTGTCAAGAGACCGCCGCACAGGCCTCTGACTGATTCTTAGAACAGGCAGCAAGAGTTGGGTAAGTCTGTCGAAAATTTGACAAAGTGTCAAAAATTAGACTTCCGAGAGCTCTTGGGCATGCACACAGGCCTGTCATTCAAGTGCTCTGCCCGCGGAACCGTTTTTCGGATGCCTTTCAAAGTGGTCCCGCGCCGCCATTTTGTTCTAAAAATCGTGTTCCCAGAAATCTCCGGGTACCCCGCCAACCTCACTGTGTCACAATGTCAAGTGGCACTGAATGGGTCTGAATTTCAAATTCGACTGCTTCGCTCTGGAACTCGAACCCGGCAAAACCGTTTGGATTTTTCCCGGTCCAGACTTCCGCGGCAGACAAAGTTAAAGTTTTCGGGCTGCAGACTCAAAACGACATCTGGCCAACCGCCGGGCTCAATTCGCCCAGTTCCTCCGGCACTTCGGAACTCATGTTCGGCATGAGTTTTTGAATCTTTCCCGATGCTTCGGCATTTTCCTCCGCTGACACTTAGAATATTTTTCACACTTGGCCGAAAATTTTTCTAAGTTTTTCTGGTTACTGATTTCTTCTTTTCGGGCATTTTTCTAAGTTTTCTTGGTTACTCATTTCTCATTTTCAAACATTTTTCTAAGTTTTTCTGGTTACTGATTTCTTCTTTTTGGGCATTTTTCTAAGTTTTCTTGGTTACTCATTTCTCATTTTCAAACATTTTTCTAAGTTTTTCTGGTTACTCATTTCTCATTTTCAAACATTTTTCTAAGTTTTTCTGGTTACTGATTTCTTCTTTTTGGGCATTTTTCTAAGTTTTCTTGGTTACTCATTTCTCATTTTCAAACATTTTTCTAAGTTTTTCTGGTTACTGATTTCTTCTTTTTGGGCATTTTTCTAAGTTTTCTTGGTTACTCATTTCTCATTTTCAAACATTTTTCTAAGTTGTTCTGGTTACTCATTTCTCATTTTCAAACATTTTTCTAAGTTTTTATGGTTACTGATTTCTTCTTTTTGGGCATTTTTCTAAGTTTTCTTGGTTACTCATTTCTCATTTTCAAACATTTTTCTAAGTTTTTCTGGTTACTGATTTCTTCTTTTTGGGCATTTTTCTAAGTTTTCTTGGTTACTCATTTCTCATTTTCAAACATTTTTCTAAGTTTTTCTGGTTACTCATTTCTCATTTTCAAACATTTTTCTAAGTTTTTCTGGTTACTGATTTCTTCTTTTTGGGCATTTTTCTAAGTTTTCTTGGTTACTCATTTCTCATTTTCAAACATTTTTCTAAGTTTTTCTGGTTACTGATTTCTTCTTTTTGGGCATTTTTCTAAGTTTTCTTGGTTACTCATTTCTCATTTTCAAACATTTTTCTAAGTTTTTCTGGTTACTCATTTCTGCTTTTCCAACGTTTTACTAAGTTTTGCTGGTTACTGAGTTCACACTTTTAAACATTTTCGGGCATTTTTCTACGTTTTTCATGTTACTCATTTAGCACTTTCAGGCACTTTCCTATGCTTTCCTGCTTACTGATTTCACACTTTTAAGCATCTTCGGGCATGTTCCCTAAGTTTTGCAGTTCATTCGTTTGGGACAGTCAGGCAACTTTCCTAAGCTTTCCTGGTAACCGAATTCACATTGTTGAGAACTTTGGAACCCTTCCCTAAGCTGTGCTGGTTACTCACTTTACCTCTTCAGACACTTGCCCCCGTTGTGACAGAGACCACTTCCCGACTCGGGAAATGCACCAAATTCGGCCTGAACTCAGAGGGCAGTCCCCCCTCGAAGGCGTGGAAGTCGGCAGAATCGCCGGGTCAAATCCGGCTGAGCTACCCGGCTTGGAAGCCTCAAAGTCGGTATGAGCTGTCAGGTTCACTCCCATCCCCGTTTGGACCACTTCCCGACTCGGGAAATTCACCAAATTCGGCCTGAACTCAGAGGACAGTCCCCCCTCGAAGGCGTGACAGTCGGCAGAACCGCCGGATCAAATCCGGATGAGCTACCCGGCCCCGAAGCCTCAAAGTCGGTAAGAGCTGTCAGGTTCTCTCCCATCCCCGTTTGGACCACTTCCCGACTCGGGAAATTCACCAAATTCGGCCTGAACTTATACAACAGTCCCCCCTCGAAGGCGTGACAGTCGGCAGAACCGCCGGATCAAATCCGGTTGAGCTACCCGGCTGGGAAGCCCCAAAGTCGGTAAGAGCTGTCAGGTTCACTCCCATCCCCGTTTGGACCACTTCCCGACTCGGGAAATTCACCAAATTCGGCCTGAACTTATACAACAGTCCCCCCTCGAAGGCGTGACAGTCGCTAGAACCGCCGGATCAAATCCGGTTGAGCTACCCGGCTTGGAAGCCCCAAAGTCGGTAAGAGCTGTCAGGTTCACTCCCATCCCCGTTTGGACCACTTCCCGACTTAGGAAATTCACCAAATTCGGCCTGAACTTAGAGGAGAGTCCCCGCTCGAAGGCGTGGAAGTCGGCAGAATCGCCGGGTCAAATCCGACTGAGCTACCCGGCCCCGAAGCCTCAATGTCGGTAAGAGCTGTCAGGTTCACTCCCATCCCCGTTTGGACCACTTCCCGACTCGGGAAATTCACCAAATTCGGCCTGAACTTAGACAACAGTCCCCCCTCGAAGCCGTGGCAGTCGCTAGAACCGCCGGATCAAATCCGGTTGAGCTACCCGGCTTGGAAGCCCCAAAGTCGGTATGAGCTGTCAGGTTCACTCCCATCCCCGTTTGGACCACTTCCCGACTTAGGAAAATCACCAAATTCGGCCTGAACTCAGAGGGCAGGCCCCCCTCGAAGGCCAGGCATTCGGCAGAACCGCCGGGTCAAATCCGACTGTGCTACCCGGCCCCAAAGCCTCAAAGTTGGTATGAGCAGTTAGGTTCACTCCCATCCCCGTTTGGACCACTTCCCGACTTAGGAAATTCACCAAATTCGGCCTGAACTTAGAGGAGAGTCCCCGCTCGAAGGCGTGGAAGTCGGCAGAATCGCCGGGTCAAATCCGACTGAGCTACCCGGCCCCGAAGCCTCAATGTCGGTAAGAGCTGTCAGGTTCACTCCCATCCCCGTTTGGACCACTTCCCGACTCGGGAAATTCACCAAATTCGGCCTGAACTTAGACAACAGTCCCCCCTCGAAGCCGTGGCAGTCGCTAGAACCGCCGGATCAAATCCGGTTGAGCTACCCGGCTTGGAAGCCCCAAAGTCGGTATGAGCTGTCAGGTTCACTCCCATCCCCGTTTGGACCACTTCCCGACTTAGGAAAATCACCAAATTCGGCCTGAACTCAGAGGGCAGGCCCCCCTCGAAGGCCAGGCATTCGGCAGAACCGCCGGGTCAAATCCGACTGTGCTACCCGGCCCCAAAGCCTCAAAGTTGGTATGAGCAGTTAGGTTCACTCCCAAACCCGTTGGGACCACTTCCCGACTTCGGAAATTCACCAAATTCGGCCTGAACTTAGACAACAGTCCCCCCTCGAAGGCGTGACAGTCGGTAGAACCGCCGGGTCAAATCCGGCTGAGCTACCCGATTTGGAAGCCTTCAACACAAAACCCATCCGGCAATGCCACTCAAAAAGGGCCCAAATTCAGAAACACCCCCTTCAATAGGTACCACTTCCTCGGAGACACTACCGGGACACGCTCCCCTCGGCGAAAATTAAGCCCCCACCACTAACTGAAGCCAACCGCAGCCCCAACTTCAACGGAGAAATCAGTAACCAATTCAAAAATGCACTTGGTTACTGATTTGTACTGCTTCAAAAATATTCTAAGTGTCGCTGGTTACTGATTTGTACTGCTTCAAAAATATTCTAAGTGTCAGTGGTTACTGATTTGTACTGCTCCAAAAATATTCTAAGTGTCAGTGGTTACTGATTTGTACTGCTTCAAAAATATTCTAAGTGTCAGTGGTTACTGATTTGTACTGCTCCAAAAATATTCTAAGTGTCGCTGGTTACTGATTTGTACTGCTTCAAAAATATTCTAAGTGTCAGCGGTTACTGATTTGTACTGCTTCAAAAATATTCTAAGTGTCAGTGGTTACTGATTTGTACTGCTTCAAAAATATTCTAAGTGTCGCTGGTTACTGATTTGTACTGCTTCAAAAATATTCTAAGTGTCAGTGGTTACTGATTTGTACTGCTTCAAAAATATTCTAAGTGTCAGTGGTTACTGATTTGTACTGCTCCAAAAATATTCTAAGTGTCGCTGGTTACTGATTTGTACTGCTTCAAAAATATTCTAAGTGTCAGTGGTTACTGATTTGTACTGCTTCAAAAATATTCTAAGTGTCGCTGGTTACTGATTTGTACTGCTTCAAAAATATTCTAAGTGTCAGTGGTTACTGATTTGTACTGCTTCAAAAATATTCTAAGTGTCGCTGGTTACTGATTTGTACTGCTCCAAAAATATTCTAAGTGTCGCTGGTTACTGATTTGTACTGCTTCAAAAATATTCTAAGTGTCGCTGGTTACTGATTTGTACTGCTCCAAAAATATTCTAAGTGTCGCTGGTTACT
>NW_026869287.1:27500-32500 GCF_020745735.1 Hemiscyllium ocellatum | reverse complement strand
CCCCTTGCGTCAAGAGACCTCCCCACCGGCCTCTGACTGATTCTTAGAACGGACGGAAAGAGTCGGGCAAGCCTGTCAAAGCTTTGAGCGAATGTCAAAAGCTTTAGACTTCCGCGAACTCTCCGGCTTGCACTGAGACGCGAGGTCGATGTGCTAAGCACCACGGGGCCCCTTTCGCCTGCAGGTCCCGAGCCGCCTACATGTTCTTAGTATCGTGTTCTCCAAACCTGGGTGACGGGCACCGCAGGGAGGCAGAGCCATCGCACTTGCCGGGTGGCAGAGGAAGGACCGGACTATGTACAATAGCGGCCAACGACTCCCAGAGCCGGTAGTGCGGCGTCTGCTCTCAGCCTAAGAGGCTTCTGGGAGTGCTCAGGCAAGGGTCAGCCTGCACCCTTGCTGGCAGCACCCAGGGGAACCAGGACGCTTGCATCTCTCGCCTTCATTTTCGACACAAACGCCTGAGGAGGGAAGCCAACCCTCCGTGTGTCAAGAGACCGTCCCCGCCCCGGCCTCCGACTGATTCTTAGAACGGACGGAAAGAGTCAGGCAAGCCTGTTAAGACTTCCGCGAACTCTCCGGCTTGCACTGAGACGCGAGGTCGATGTGCTCAGCACCACGGGGCCCCTTTCGCCTGCAGGTCCCGAGCCGCCAACATGTTCTAAGTATCGTGTTCTCCAAACCTGGGTGACGGGCACCGCAGGGAGGCAGAGCCATCGCACTTGCCGGGTGGCAGAGGAAGGACCGGACTATGTACAATAGCGGCCAACGACTCCCAGAGCCGGTAGTGCGGCGCCTGCTCTCAGCCTAAGAGGCTTTTGGGAGTGCTCAGGCAAGGGTCAGCCTGCACCCTTGCTGGCAGCACCCAGGGGAACCAGGACGCTTGCATCTCTCGCCTTCATTTTCGACACAAACGCCTGAGGAGGGAAGCCAACCCTCCGTGTGTCAAGAGACCGTCCCCGCCCCGGCCTCCGACTGATTCTTAGAACGGACGGAAAGAGTCAGGCAAGCCTGTTAAGACTTCCGCGAACTCTCCGGCTTGCACTGAGACGCGAGGTCGATGTGCTCAGCACCACGGGGCCCCCTTCGCCTGCAGGTCCCGAGCCGCCAACATGTTCTAAGTATCGTGTTCCCCAAACCTGGGTGACGAGCACCGCAGGGAGGCAGAGCCATCGCACTTGCCGGGTGGCAGAGGAAGGACCGGACTATGTACAATAGCGGCCAACGACTCCCAGAGCCGGTAGTGCGGCGCCTGCTCTCAGCTTAAGAGGCTTTTGGGAGTGCTCAGGCAAGGGTCAGCCTGCACCCTTGCTGGCAGCACCCAGGGGAACCAGGACGCTTGCATCTCTCGCCTTCATTTTCGACACAAACGCCTGAGGAGGGAAGCCAACCCTCCGTGTGTCAAGAGACCGTCCCCGCCCCGGCCTCCGACTGATTCTTAGAACGGACGGAAAGAGTCAGGCAAGCCTGTCAAAGATTTGAGCAGATGTCAAAATCTTTTAAGACTTCCGCGAACTCTCCGGCTTGCACTGAGACCCGAGGTCGATGTGCTCAGCACCACGGGGCCCCTTTCGCCTGCAGGTCCCGAGCCGCCAACATGTTCTAAGTATCGTGTTCCCCAAACCTGGGTGACGAGCACCGCAGGGCGGCAGAGCCATCGCACTTGCCGGGTGGCAGAGGAAGGACCGGACTATGTACAATAGCGGCCAACCACTCCCAGAGCCGGTAGTGCGGCGTGCGAGGTCTGCTCTCAGCGGAAGAGGGTTTTGGGAATGCTCAGGCAAGGGCCAGCCTGCACCCTTCCTGGCCGCTCCCACGGGAACCAGGCTACTTGCAATCCTTTCCCCCAATAGCAAGTGCCTTTTGGAGGGACGGCCGGAGTCAACGTGGGGTTTGCCCGCCCTCCAAAGTGTCAAGAGACCGCCGCACAGGCCTCTGACTGATTCTTAGAACAGGCAGCAAGAGTTGGGTAAGTCTGTCGAAAATTTGACAAAGTGTCAAAAATTAGACTTCCGAGAGCTCTTGGGCATGCACACAGGCCTGTCATTCAAGTGCTCTGCCCGCGGAACCGTTTTTTCGGATGCCTTTCAAAGTGGTCCCGCGCCGCCATTTTGTTCTAAAAATCGTGTTCCCAGAAATCTCCGGTACCCCGCCAACCTCACTGTGTCACAATGTCAAGTGGCACTGAATGGGTCTGAATTTCAAATTCGACTGCTTCGCTCTGGAACTCGAACCCGGCAAAACCGTTTGGATTTTTCCCGGTCCAGACTTCCGCGGCAGACAAAGTTAAAGTTTTCGGGCTGCAGACTCAAAACGACATCTGGCCAACCGCCGGGCTCAATTCGCCCAGTTCCTCCGGCACTTCGGAACTCATGTTCGGCATGAGTTTTTGAATCTTTCCCGATGCTTCGGCATTTTCCTCCGCTGACACTTAGAATATTTTTCACACTTGGCCGAAAATTTTTCTAAGTTTTTCTGGTTACTGATTTCTTCTTTTCGGGCATTTTTCTAAGTTTTCTTGGTTACTCATTTCTCATTTTCAAACATTTTTCTAAGTTTTTCTGGTTACTGATTTCTTCTTTTTGGGCATTTTTCTAAGTTTTCTTGGTTACTCATTTCTCATTTTCAAACATTTTTCTAAGTTTTTCTGGTTACTCATTTCTCATTTTCAAACATTTTTCTAAGTTTTTCTGGTTACTGATTTCTTCTTTTTGGGCATTTTTCTAAGTTTTCTTGGTTACTCATTTCTCATTTTCAAACATTTTTCTAAGTTTTTCTGGTTACTGATTTCTTCTTTTTGGGCATTTTTCTAAGTTTTCTTGGTTACTCATTTCTCATTTTCAAACATTTTTCTAAGTTGTTCTGGTTACTCATTTCTCATTTTCAAACATTTTTCTAAGTTTTTCTGGTTACTGATTTCTTCTTTTTGGGCATTTTTCTAAGTTTTCTTGGTTACTCATTTCTCATTTTCAAACATTTTTCTAAGTTTTTCTGGTTACTGATTTCTTCTTTTTGGGCATTTTTCTAAGTTTTCTTGGTTACTCATTTCTCATTTTCAAACATTTTTCTAAGTTTTTCTGGTTACTCATTTCTCATTTTCAAACATTTTTCTAAGTTTTTCTGGTTACTGATTTCTTCTTTTTGGGCATTTTTCTAAGTTTTCTTGGTTACTCATTTCTCATTTTCAAACATTTTTCTAAGTTTTTCTGGTTACTGATTTCTTCTTTTTGGGCATTTTTCTAAGTTTTCTTGGTTACTCATTTCTCATTTTCAAACATTTTTCTAAGTTTTTCTGGTTACTCATTTCTGCTTTTCCAACGTTTTACTAAGTTTTGCTGGTTACTGAGTTCACACTTTTAAACATTTTCGGGCATTTTTCTACGTTTTTCATGTTACTCATTTAGCACTTTCAGGCACTTTCCTATGCTTTCCTGCTTACTGATTTCACACTTTTAAGCATCTTCGGGCATGTTCCCTAAGTTTTGCAGTTCATTCGTTTGGGACAGTCAGGCAACTTTCCTAAGCTTTCCTGGTAACCGAATTCACATTGTTGAGAACTTTGGAACCCTTCCCTAAGCTGTGCTGGTTACTCACTTTACCTCTTCAGACACTTGCCCCCGTTGTGACAGAGACCACTTCCCGACTCGGGAAATGCACCAAATTCGGCCTGAACTCAGAGGGCAGTCCCCCCTCGAAGGCGTGGAAGTCGGCAGAATCGCCGGGTCAAATCCGGCTGAGCTACCCGGCTTGGAAGCCTCAAAGTCGGTATGAGCTGTCAGGTTCACTCCCATCCCCGTTTGGACCACTTCCCGACTCGGGAAATTCACCAAATTCGGCCTGAACTCAGAGGACAGTCCCCCCTCGAAGGCGTGACAGTCGGCAGAACCGCCGGATCAAATCCGGCTGAGCTACCCGGCCCCGAAGCCTCAAAGTCGGTAAGAGCTGTCAGGTTCTCTCCCATCCCCGTTTGGACCACTTCCCGACTCGGGAAATTCACCAAATTCGGCCTGAACTTATACAACAGTCCCCCCTCGAAGGCGTGACAGTCGGCAGAACCGCCGGATCAAATCCGGTTGAGCTACCCGGCTTGGAAGCCCCAAAGTCGGTAAGAGCTGTCAGGTTCACTCCCATCCCCGTTTGGACCACTTCCCGACTCGGGAAATTCACCAAATTCGGCCTGAACTTATACAACAGTCCCCCCTCGAAGGCGTGACAGTCGCTAGAACCGCCGGATCAAATCCGGTTGAGCTACCCGGCTTGGAAGCCCCAAAGTCGGTAAGAGCTGTCAGGTTCACTCCCATCCCCGTTTGGACCACTTCCCGACTTAGGAAATTCACCAAATTCGGCCTGAACTTAGAGGAGAGTCCCCGCTCGAAGGCGTGGAAGTCGGCAGAATCGCCGGGTCAAATCCGACTGAGCTACCCGGCCCCGAAGCCTCAATGTCGGTAAGAGCTGTCAGGTTCACTCCCATCCCCGTTTGGACCACTTCCCGACTCGGGAAATTCACCAAATTCGGCCTGAACTTAGACAACAGTCCCCCCTCGAAGCCGTGGCAGTCGCTAGAACCGCCGGATCAAATCCGGTTGAGCTACCCGGCTTGGAAGCCCCAAAGTCGGTATGAGCTGTCAGGTTCACTCCCATCCCCGTTTGGACCACTTCCCGACTTAGGAAAATCACCAAATTCGGCCTGAACTCAGAGGGCAGGCCCCCCTCGAAGGCCAGGCATTCGGCAGAACCGCCGGGTCAAATCCGACTGTGCTACCCGGCCCCAAAGCCTCAAAGTTGGTATGAGCAGTTAGGTTCACTCCCATCCCCGTTTGGACCACTTCCCGACTTAGGAAATTCACCAAATTCGGCCTGAACTTAGAGGAGAGTCCCCGCTCGAAGGCGTGGAAGTCGGCAGAATCGCCGGGTCAAATCCGACTGAGCTACCCGGCCCCGAAGCCTCAATGTCGGTAAGAGCTGTCAGGTTCACTCCCATCCCCGTTTGGACCACTTCC
>NW_026869287.1:7500-15000 GCF_020745735.1 Hemiscyllium ocellatum | reverse complement strand
CTCTGACTGATTCTTAGAACGGACGGAAAGAGTCGGGCAAGCCTGTCAAAGATTTGAGCGTATGTCAAAAGCTTTAGACTGCCGCGAACCCTCCGGCTTGCACTGAGACACGAGGTCGATGTGCTAAGCACCCCGGGGCCCCTTTCGCCTGCAGGTCCCGAGCCGCCAACATGTTCTTAGTATCGTGTTCCCCAAACCTGGGTGACGGGCACCACAGGGCGGCAGAGCCATCGCACTTGCCGGGTGGCAGAGGAAGGACCGGACTATGTACCATAGCGGCCAACCACTCCCAGAGCCGGTCGTGCGGGGCTCGAGGTCTGCTCTCAACGTCACATGCTTCTGTGAGTGCTCAGGCAAGGGTCAGACCACATCCTTCCTGGCAGCACCCAAAGCAACCAGGCCGCTCGTGTCTCTCGCCTTCATTTTCGACACAAGCGCCTGAGGAGGGACGCCACCCCTCCCCTTGCGTCAAGAGACCTCCGGACCGGCCTCTGACTGATTCTTAGAACGGACGGAAAGAGTCGGGCAAGCCTGTCAAAGATTTGAGCGTATGTCAAAAGCTTTAGACTTCCGCGAACTCTCTGGCTTGCACTGAGACCCGAGGTCGATGTGCTCAGCACCACGGGGCCCCTTTCGCCTGCAGGTCCCGAGCCGCCAACATGTTCTTAGTATCGTGTTCCCCAAACCTGGGTGACGGGCACCACAGGGCGACAGAGCCATCGCACTTGCCGGGTGGCAGAGGAAGGACCGGACTATGTACAATAGCGGCCAACGACTCCCAGAGCCGGTTGTGCGGGGCTCGAGGTCTGCTCTCAACATCACATGCTTTTGGATGTGCTCAGGCAAGGGTCAGACCACATCCTTCCTGGCAGCACCCAAAGCAACCAGGCCGCTCGCGTCTCTCGCCTTCATTTTTCGACACAAGCGCCTGAGGAGGGACGCCACCCCTCCCCTTTGCGTCAAGAGACCACCCCACCGGCCTCTGACTGATTCTTAGAACGGACGGAAAGAGTCGGGCAAGCCTGTCAAAGCTTTGAGCGAATGTCAAAAGCTTTAGACTTCCGCGAACTCTCCGGCTTGCACTGAGACGCGAGGTCGATGTGCTAAGCACCACGGGGCCCCTTTCGCCTGCAGGTCCCGAGCCGCCAACATGTTCTTCGTATCGTGTTCTCCAATCCTGGGTGACGGGCACCGCAGGGAGGCAGAGCCATCGCACTTGCCGGGTGGCAGAGGAAGGACCGGACTATGTACATTAGCGGCCAACGACTCCCAGAGCCGGTAGTGCGGCGTCTGCTCTCAGCCTAAGAGGCTTCTGGGAGTGCTCAGGCAAGGGTCAGCCTGCACCCTTGCTGGCAGCACCCAGGGGAACCAGGACGCTTGCATCTCTCGCCTTCATTTTCGACACAAGCGCCTGAGGAGGGACGCCACCCCTCCCCTTGCGTCAAGAGACCTCCCCACCGGCCTCTGACTGATTCTTAGAACGGACGGAAAGAGTCGGGCAAGCCTGTCAAAGCTTTGAGCGAATGTCAAAAGCTTTAGACTTCCGCGAACTCTCCGGCTTGCACTGAGACGCGAGGTCGATGTGCTAAGCACCACGGGGCCCCTTTCGCCTGCAGGTCCCGAGCCGCCAACATGTTCTTAGTATCGTGTTCTCCAAACCTGGTGACGGGCACCGCAGGGAGGCAGAGCCATCGCACTTGCCGGGTGGCAGAGGAAGGACCGGACTATGTACAATAGCGGCCAACGACTCCCAGAGCCGGTAGTGCGGCGTCTGCTCTCAGCCTAAGAGGCTTCTGGGAGTGCTCAGGCAAGGGTCAGCCTGCACCCTTGCTGGCAGCACCCAGGGAACCAGGACGCTTGCATCTCTCGCCTTCATTTTCGACACAAACGCCTGAGGAGGGAAGCCAACCCTCCGTGTGTCAAGAGACCGTCCCCGCCCCGGCCTCCGACTGATTCTTAGAACGGACGGAAAGAGTCAGGCAAGCCTGTTAAGACTTCCGCGAACTCTCCGGCTTGCACTGAGACGCGAGGTCGATGTGCTCAGCACCACGGGGCCCCTTTCGCCTGCAGGTCCCGAGCCGCCAACATGTTCTAAGTATCGTGTTCTCCAAACCTGGGTGACGGGCACCGCAGGGAGGCAGAGCCATCGCACTTGCCGGGTGGCAGAGGAAGGACCGGACTATGTACAATAGCGGCCAACGACTCCCAGAGCCGGTAGTGCGGCGCCTGCTCTCAGCCTAAGAGGCTTTTGGGAGTGCTCAGGCAAGGGTCAGCCTGCACCCTTGCTGGCAGCACCCAGGGGAACCAGGACGCTTGCATCTCTCGCCTTCATTTTCGACACAAACGCCTGAGGAGGGAAGCCAACCCTCCGTGTGTCAAGAGACCGTCCCCGCCCCGGCCTCCGACTGATTCTTAGAACGGACGGAAAGAGTCAGGCAAGCCTGTTAAGACTTCCGCGAACTCTCCGGCTTGCACTGAGACGCGAGGTCGATGTGCTCAGCACCACGGGGCCCCCTTCGCCTGCAGGTCCCGAGCCGCCAACATGTTCTAAGTATCGTGTTCCCCAAACCTGGGTGACGAGCACCGCAGGGAGGCAGAGCCATCGCACTTGCCGGGTGGCAGAGGAAGGACCGGACTATGTACAATAGCGGCCAACGACTCCCAGAGCCGGTAGTGCGGCGCCTGCTCTCAGCTTAAGAGGCTTTTGGGAGTGCTCAGGCAAGGGTCAGCCTGCACCCTTGCTGGCAGCACCCAGGGGAACCAGGACGCTTGCATCTCTCGCCTTCATTTTCGACACAAACGCCTGAGGAGGGAAGCCAACCCTCCGTGTGTCAAGAGACCGTCCCCGCCCCGGCCTCCGACTGATTCTTAGAACGGACGGAAAGAGTCAGGCAAGCCTGTCAAAGATTTGAGCAGATGTCAAAATCTTTTAAGACTTCCGCGAACTCTCCGGCTTGCACTGAGACCCGAGGTCGATGTGCTCAGCACCACGGGGCCCCTTTCGCCTGCAGGTCCCGAGCCGCCAACATGTTCTAAGTATCGTGTTCCCCAAACCTGGGTGACGAGCACCGCAGGGCGGCAGAGCCATCGCACTTGCCGGGTGGCAGAGGAAGGACCGGACTATGTACAATAGCGGCCAACCACTCCCAGAGCCGGTAGTGCGGCGTGCGAGGTCTGCTCTCAGCGGAAGAGGGTTTTGGGAATGCTCAGGCAAGGGCCAGCCTGCACCCTTCCTGGCCGCTCCCACGGGAACCAGGCTACTTGCAATCCTTTCCCCCAATAGCAAGTGCCTTTTGGAGGGACGGCCGGAGTCAACGTGGGGTTTGCCCGCCCTCCAAAGTGTCAAGAGACCGCCGCACAGGCCTCTGACTGATTCTTAGAACAGGCAGCAAGAGTTGGGTAAGTCTGTCGAAAATTTGACAAAGTGTCAAAAATTAGACTTCCGAGAGCTCTTGGGCATGCACACAGGCCTGTCATTCAAGTGCTCTGCCCGCGGAACCGTTTTTCGGATGCCTTTCAAAGTGGTCCCGCGCCGCCATTTTGTTCTAAAAATCGTGTTCCCAGAAATCTCCGGGTACCCCGCCAACCTCACTGTGTCACAATGTCAAGTGGCACTGAATGGGTCTGAATTTCAAATTCGACTGCTTCGCTCTGGAACTCGAACCCGGCAAAACCGTTTGGATTTTTCCCGGTCCAGACTTCCGCGGCAGACAAAGTTAAAGTTTTCGGGCTGCAGACTCAAAACGACATCTGGCCAACCGCCGGGCTCAATTCGCCCAGTTCCTCCGGCACTTCGGAACTCATGTTCGGCATGAGTTTTTGAATCTTTCCCGATGCTTCGGCATTTTCCTCCGCTGACACTTAGAATATTTTTCACACTTGGCCGAAAATTTTCTAAGTTTTTCTGGTTACTGATTTCTTCTTTTCGGGCATTTTTCTAAGTTTTCTTGGTTACTCATTTCTCATTTTCAAACATTTTTCTAAGTTTTTCTGGTTACTGATTTCTTCTTTTTGGGCATTTTTCTAAGTTTTCTTGGTTACTCATTTCTCATTTTCAAACATTTTTCTAAGTTGTTCTGGTTACTCATTTCTCATTTTCAAACATTTTTCTAAGTTTTTCTGGTTACTGATTTCTTCTTTTTGGGCATTTTTCTAAGTTTTCTTGGTTACTCATTTCTCATTTTCAAACATTTTTCTAAGTTTTTCTGGTTACTGATTTCTTCTTTTTGGGCATTTTTCTAAGTTTTCTTGGTTACTCATTTCTCATTTTCAAACATTTTTCTAAGTTGTTCTGGTTACTCATTTCTCATTTTCAAACATTTTTCTAAGTTTTTCTGGTTACTGATTTCTTCTTTTTTTGGGCATTTTTCTAAGTTTTCTTGGTTACTCATTTCTCATTTTCAAACATTTTTCTAAGTTTTTCTGGTTACTGATTTCTTCTTTTTGGGCATTTTTCTAAGTTTTCTTGGTTACTCATTTCTCATTTTCAAACATTTTTCTAAGTTTTTCTGGTTACTCATTTCTCATTTTCAAACATTTTTCTAAGTTTTTCTGGTTACTGATTTCTTCTTTTTGGGCATTTTTCTAAGTTTTCTTGGTTACTCATTTCTCATTTTCAAACATTTTTCTAAGTTTTTCTGGTTACTGATTTCTTCTTTTTTGGCATTTTTCTAAGTTTTCTTGTTACTCATTTCTCATTTTCAAACATTTTTCTAAGTTTTTCTGGTTACTCATTTCTGCTTTTCCAACGTTTTACTAAGTTTTGCTGGTTACTGAGTTCACACTTTTAAACATTTTCGGGCATTTTTCTACGTTTTTCATGTTACTCATTTAGCACTTTCAGGCACTTTCCTATGCTTTCCTGCTTACTGATTTCACACTTTTAAGCATCTTCGGGCATGTTCCCTAAGTTTTGCAGTTCATTCGTTTGGGACAGTCAGGCAACTTTCCTAAGCTTTCCTGGTAACCGAATTCACATTGTTGAGAACTTTGGAACCCTTCCCTAAGCTGTGCTGGTTACTCACTTTACCTCTTCAGACACTTGCCCCCGTTGTGACAGAGACCACTTCCCGACTCGGGAAATGCACCAAATTCGGCCTGAACTCAGAGGGCAGTCCCCCCTCGAAGGCGTGGAAGTCGGCAGAATCGCCGGGTCAAATCCGGCTGAGCTACCCGGCTTGGAAGCCTCAAAGTCGGTATGAGCTGTCAGGTTCACTCCCATCCCCGTTTGGACCACTTCCCGACTCGGGAAATTCACCAAATTCGGCCTGAACTCAGAGGACAGTCCCCCCTCGAAGGCGTGACAGTCGGCAGAACCGCCGGATCAAATCCGGCTGAGCTACCCGGCCCCGAAGCCTCAAAGTCGGTAAGAGCTGTCAGGTTCTCTCCCATCCCCGTTTGGACCACTTCCCGACTCGGGAAATTCACCAAATTCGGCCTGAACTTATACAACAGTCCCCCCTCGAAGGCGTGACAGTCGGTAGAACCGCCGGATCAAATCCGGTTGAGCTACCCGGCTTGGAAGCCCCAAAGTCGGTAAGAGCTGTCAGGTTCACTCCCATCCCCGTTTGGACCACTTCCCGACTCGGGAAATTCACCAAATTCGGCCTGAACTTATACAACAGTCCCCCCTCGAAGGCGTGACAGTCGCTAGAACCGCCGGATCAAATCCGGTTGAGCTACCCGGCTTGGAAGCCCCAAAGTCGGTAAGAGCTGTCAGGTTCACTCCCATCCCCGTTTGGACCACTTCCCGACTTAGGAAATTCACCAAATTCGGCCTGAACTTAGAGGAGAGTCCCCGCTCGAAGGCGTGGAAGTCGGCAGAATCGCCGGGTCAAATCCGACTGAGCTACCCGGCCCCGAAGCCTCAATGTCGGTAAGAGCTGTCAGGTTCACTCCCATCCCCGTTTGGACCACTTCCCGACTCGGGAAATTCACCAAATTCGGCCTGAACTTAGACAACAGTCCCCCCTCGAAGCCGTGGCAGTCGCTAGAACCGCCGGATCAAATCCGGTTGAGCTACCCGGCTTGGAAGCCCCAAAGTCGGTATGAGCTGTCAGGTTCACTCCCATCCCCGTTTGGACCACTTCCCGACTTAGGAAAATCACCAAATTCGGCCTGAACTCAGAGGGCAGGCCCCCCTCGAAGGCCAGGCATTCGGCAGAACCGCCGGGTCAAATCCGACTGTGCTACCCGGCCCAAAGCCTCAAAGTTGGTATGAGCAGTTAGGTTCACTCCCATCCCCGTTTGGACCACTTCCCGACTTAGGAAATTCACCAAATTCGGCCTGAACTTAGAGGAGAGTCCCCGCTCGAAGGCGTGGAAGTCGGCAGAATCGCCGGGTCAAATCCGACTGAGCTACCCGGCCCCGAAGCCTCAATGTCGGTAAGAGCTGTCAGGTTCACTCCCATCCCCGTTTGGACCACTTCCCGACTCGGGAAATTCACCAAATTCGGCCTGAACTTAGACAACAGTCCCCCCTCGAAGCCGTGGCAGTCGCTAGAACCGCCGGATCAAATCCGGTTGAGCTACCCGGCTTGGAAGCCCCAAAGTCGGTATGAGCTGTCAGGTTCACTCCCATCCCCGTTTGGACCACTTCCCGACTTAGGAAAATCACCAAATTCGGCCTGAACTCAGAGGGCAGGCCCCCCTCGAAGGCCAGGCATTCGGCAGAACCGCCGGGTCAAATCCGACTGTGCTACCCGGCCCAAAGCCTCAAAGTTGGTATGAGCAGTTAGGTTCACTCCCAACCCCGTTGGGACCACTTCCCGACTTAGGAAATTCACCAAATTCGGCCTGAACTTAGACAACAGTCCCCCCTCGAAGGCGTGACAGTCGGTAGAACCGCCGGGTCAAATCCGGCTGAGCTACCCGATTTGGAAGCCTTCAACACAAAACCCATCCGGCAATGCCACTCAAAAAGGGCCCAAATTCAGAAACACCCCCTTCAATAGGTACCACTTCCTCGGAGACACTACCGGACACGCTCCCCTCGGCGAAAATTAAGCCCCCACCACTAACTGAAGCCAACCGCAGCCCCAACTTCAACGGAGAAATCAGTAACCAATTCAAAAATGCACTTGGTTACTGATTTGTACTGCTTCAAAAATATTCTAAGTGTCGCTGGTTACTGATTTGTACTGCTTCAAAAATATTCTAAGTGTCAGTGGTTACTGATTTGTACTGCTCCAAAAATATTCTAAGTGTCAGTGGTTACTGATTTGTACTGCTTCAAAAATATTCTAAGTGTCAGTGGTTACTGATTTGTACTGCTCCAAAAATATTCTAAGTGTCGCTGGTTACTGATTTGTACTGCTTCAAAAATATTCTAAGTGTCAGCGGTTACTGATTTGTACTGCTTCAAAAATATTCTAAGTGTCAGTGGTTACTGATTTGTACTGCTTCAAAAATATTCTAAGTGTCGCTGGTTACTGATTTGTACTGCTTCAAAAATATTCTAAGTGTCAGTGGTTACTGATTTGTACTGCTTCAAAAATATTC
>NW_026869286.1:90951-169730 GCF_020745735.1 Hemiscyllium ocellatum | reverse complement strand
ATCTTACATTCAACATAAATAGGTGAGTGGAAAACTAAACATTTCACACAAATTCACAAACAGATCAACAACTAAAAATTGATAAATGATAGCAAGTGGCATTTGTTTATTTTACTGAAGAAGAACAATATTATTTTCTAATATTTGTAGCTCTGGAGCATCAAGTTCTATGTGTTGTCCGAACTAAGCTCTTCAGAACAAAACAAAATCAATGAATATAATTACTTCGTATATTTCATCTTTATGACTGCAATATTCCAAATATTTTCCAAGGAATATTGATTGAGTGGAATTAGATACGTTCTGTTATTAGGGACCTGAAGAAAGTAAATAACAAATATTGTGATTATTGGAAAGAACAACAGATGGAAGCCAATCGAATATTGATTTGAAAGGCAATTCAATTGATTCTTAGATATGTTTCGAATCAGAATTCTGTACAAGGTGGGTATTGAAACTGTGCCTACTGGTGTGGTAGCAGAGACAGTAACAGAGCTGCACACAGATTCCTTCATAACGTTCCCAATCATAATGGGCAAGGCGCCAATCACATGCTTGTTAAAAATTCAAAGCTATAGTGTTGTGTAATTACTGTAATTGCTAATTGTTTCTAAAATCCTGATAGATAAATTGACTTAATATTTTGAATGCACTTGACCTCTGATGTCGATTGTATATTCATTAATACTAATAAATTGAAAATTAAAATTTAAAGGGTGGCTTTAATAATTAAAAAAAAAACTCAGCAACAGTTGATTTTTACCATGATAAATATTTTAGACATTTATGTCAGAATTAGGAAGAAAATAATGAGGCCAGAAAGTGAGTATGATTGTGAAGGAAAGGTCGAGTTAATGACATTTGGTACCAGGAGTCATTTTGTACCAAATGACTGATAATTGTATGATTATTTTTCATTGAAAATTAATGTTTGAAAAAAAAGAAAAAGAAACTATCTCAACATTTCAAAAGCAGGTTTTTTTTTTCTTACGAAATTAAATAAATATTGTTTGGAGGTCATAGGATTTGAAAAATAGAAACAGCCCATTTAATGTGAGATTTGAGCTGAAGAATCGTTCTTTTCACCTCATGTAGTGTTTCCAATAAATTATAATTTAGTGCTAGTTGAACTAAAGAACAAATGGATGTACCTACTAATTGCTTTCTTGGCACACATAAAAAGTAAAACAACTTTTTAACATGGAAATTATATTGCTCTGAAAGTAATATTTCACACAAAGTAAGTGTTTGTATTGAACTGAAGTGTCATCATAGCTGCAGGAGTGTTTTCACTGAATGAAGACTCAGAAGGCAGGCAGAACTCTGGGAAGGAAGATGTTTACCTTGCTGCCACCAGTTAACATAGAACATAGAATACTACAGTGCAGTACAGACCCTCCAGGCCCTCGATGTTGCGCCGACCTGTCATACCAATCTGAAGCCCATCCTACCTCTACACTATTCCATGTAGTCCATATCTTGTCCAATGACAACTTAAATGTACTTAAGTTGGCGAATCTACGACAGTTGCAGGCAAAGCATTCCATAGAGTACGTGAAGACTGCAGATGCTGGAGATCAGAACTGAAAATGTGTTGCTGGAAAAGCGCAGCAGGTCAGGAAGCATCCAAGGAGCAGGAGAGTCGATATTTTGGGCAAAAAGGCCCAACAAGTCTACACAGACCCTCCGAAAGCAACCCACCCAGACTCATTTCCCTACATTTACACCTTCACCTAAAACTCTGGGCAATTTAGTATGGTCAATTCAGCTAACCTGTACATTTTTTTGGACTGCGGGAGGAAACCGGAGCACCCGAAAAACCCACACAGAAACGGAGGAGAATGTGCAAATTTCACAGGGACAGTTGCCTGAGGTGGAAATTGAACCAGGGCCCCTGGCGCTGTGAGGCAGCAGTGCCACCATGCCGCCCACAATTCATATAATTTTCACTGTAATCAGTATTTCAAATTGCATCAGATTTAAGATGAAAATGAGGACCAATTAACGAGTACTTCCATGAATGGAAAACACAGTAAATTGAATTTACAGAAGCAAATTTAAGTTTGATCCGAATAAGCAAATAAATACTTTGAATGGAAATAATCCGAAAATGTTTACATCTACATTTGAACTAAGTCAAATGACTCTTTTTTGAAATGATTGGACTGAAAACGTTGAAAACATGTACAAATCAGGACAATTGACAAGTCTTGCTGTTAGTGCTCTTGGCCAAACGTAAATAAAGAATAAATACTACTTTGAGTAACAAGTATCATGTGTAATTGCTGGGCTGAAAAGTAAGAGATAGCTCTTGTATTTATTGGCAAGAACTATAACGAAATGTTTACTGTGGTTACTGCACTCAGTAACAATAAGATCAAGATCAATGGCTGTTAGAATCCTTGCCACTCGTAATGAAATAAACACTGCTGTACGCAATACGTATCTTGATAATTACAGAACAGAAATTTCAGAAGACACTCATTGTATTACTGTAGGGAATGATAATCAGATGCTTACTGTGATGATTGATCTCAGAACAATAAGACAGTTACTAAGATTATTCCACTGAACAGTAATTAAATGATCATAGACCATTGTCTGGCTTTATGAATAGTGTTTTGTGTGAGCATTGATTTCAATAACATTGCCATAGTATATAAGTCTGCAGATTAGGTGAGTTGGCCATGCTAAATTGCCCATAGTGTTTCACGGATATGTAGTTAGGTGCATTAGTCAGGGGAAATGTCGAGTAATAGAGTAAGGGAATGTGTCTGGGTGGGTTACTCTTCGGTGGGTCGTGTGGACTTGTTGAGCCAAGTAACCTGTTTCAACCACACACTGTGTGGTTTCAATGACTTTATGATTCTTTGATTTAGGAATAGATTGATAAGCGAGTGCTAAAGATACTATTTAAAGTCAACAAAATCTTTATGTTGAGTAGAATTGCTTAGCAAAATGCATTGAAGCCGTCATACACAAAGTGAGATAAGTGGAAGTAGTAAGGTATTTTGATTAAATAAAATGAATGTCATTAGTTAGATATTTTAAATTTGAAAAACTACAGTGTCCTCAAATCTAAAATTTAGAGACAATGTAAAGTGATACATACATTTATTAATGACCTGAAGATAATAAATTGCAGATTCTGTGATTATTCGAATGAAAAACAGACAGAGCAAATCCAAAATTGGATTGAAAAGCAATTCAAACTCTGCTTAGATATTTTCTAATCACCATTCTAAGGCTGCCTAGGTGCATCTCTGTTGAAGATGGAATCACAACGCACACTTCCTGGTCTCGTGGGAGACACTGCACTGGAGCTCCACAGGTTCCTTTCATTATGTTCCCACCAAGGAAGGGTGGGATTATAATTAATTGTGATTACTCAAATGAAAACTAACCAGTGTTTCACTCCGATAATTGGGCTGGGAATTAATTCGACTGTTTCTATGCAATGGACTGAGAATGAAATGGTAATTCACAATAATGATGGTACTAAGAATATAGGCTCTTATGTAAAAATCAATATCGTGACAATTGAAGGAAAAGTAAATAGACATATAATGCGCTTATTGTAATTCATGAAAAATACAACTGCTGAATATGTTTAAAGCAATTTTTCTGATAATGAAAAGATAATTAGAATGCTTATCACCAAAAAAAAAAATCATTCACTGTGACTATTCAGCTGCAGGCAGCTCCCCTTCCTGACACAAATGTACAACTTCCAACAATTCAAAATGTACTCTGATTGATAAAGGGAAGAACAAACGCATGTACGTTTTTTTCTCGTGTTTACAAAAAAAGTCACAAATTTGAATTTTTTTTAGCTTTAAAATATTTAACCCTTGCTGAGATCAGAAATACAATAAACCTTCACGTTGAAGAAAAATATAATCAAATCAAATCAAAATATACATGATATTCACAATAATTGGGAGATTGAACACTGCAATATCTTTCCATCAGTTGATGTACTGAGCCTTAATTCCACTTTTCTATCCCTTACTGGATTGATCAGTTATTAGATATTAGCAATAACTAAATTATTAATATGCTGACAGTGAACTGAATAATAAGAGAAATCTCACATTGCTGTTTGAACATACAATGTGCCGAAATAAACAGTAATTATTGGTGAAATGTCATGAAATATCTCTTAATCGATGATCTATGGTTACTTTGATTGTTGAAATAAGTGGCATTCAGATATTTCCAATGAGCATTGGATGGAAAATCAAACTTTTTGGTATAGGTGTGAAAAAAAATGCAATTTTGGCAATAAGAAATATAGGATTAAATTATGATGTGCATCTCACCTTACCGAATATTTTCAAGTTTTCTCAAAGGTTTCTAGTCCAATCATCAGTTTAAAAGGGGTCATTTTGGTTCAGCAGATCAGTAACTGCAAACATTTTCAACACATCTCCATCAAATCTGATAATTCAGAAAAAAAATACCAAAGCATTACCTGTGTAAATGTCAAACTATATCTTTAGATTAGAGTCAAGTTCATTCTCTACTTATTTTATTCCTATTTTTGACACCAGTGACTAAATATTGATTAGATTAAATGTCATATGTGTTAGACATGAGTTTTCTCTCAACGATCTGTGCAACACAGGAATGGGCCCTTTGGCCCATAACGTTGTGCTGAACATAATGCAAAATAAACTCACCCCTTCTGTCTACCCTTGGTCCATATCCTTCCAAATTATCTAAATGAACATTTAAAAAGCCCTAAATTATCTGCCTCTACCACCAACCCTGGAAGTTCATTCCAGACACCTACCACTCCCCTTTGTAAAAAAACAAATTGTCCCTCACATGCCCCTAAACTGTCTCCCCTAACCTTAAACGCATGTCACATACTTTTGATGTTTCAACTCTGGGAAAAACATTTTGACTGTCAGCCCTATTTCCGTATCTCCTGATTGTATAGACTTGCATCAATTCTTCCTCCATCCTCCGCTGCTCCACAAAAAAGCAACCTGAGTTTTTCTCACCTCTCCAAATCCAGGCAGCATCCTGGTAAACGCCCTCTGTACCCTCTCCAAATCCTCCATACCCGTCCTATGATGTGGCGAGCAGAAGTGAATGCAATACTTTAAGTATGCCTTAACCAAAGTCTTATAAAGTTGCAACATGCCATCCTGACTCCTGTAACCAGTTCCCTGATCAATAAAGGCAAGCATGCCATTTGCCTTCCTTACCACCCTATCTACTTGCATGGTCACTTTCAGGGAGCCATGGTCTTGAATGCCAAGATCCCTTTGAACAACAAAGCTGTTCAGGGTCCTGCCATTACCTACTTTTCCTTAATATTTGAGCTCCCAAAGTGAAACACCTCACCGTTGTATGGATTAAACTTTGCCTTTAATTTCTCTGCCCATATCTGCAATTTTCTTTTTCCTGCTGCATTCTTTGACAACCCTCTACATTATCCACAACTGCACTGAACTTTGTATCGTCTGCAAACTTATAAACTCACCAAATTAGATTTTAATCCATGTCACTTACATATATTTGTCCCGCAAACAGAAGGGTTCCAGTGCAGATCCCTGTGGAAAAAGACAGAAAATGAGGAAAATGCAGAATTCTTGAATAAATGAGGTTTCTTTCAATGACAAAACTATTCTGATGAATAATCTCTGAAGGTGTGATTTTTGTTTTGAAATTAACCCAATATTTTAATTCTCAGTTTACTGATCTTAATGAATATCTAGTACAAACTGCTTTGAAAATATTGAATCATTTTAAGTGTTGAGTTCCAACATTAATTATTCTTTAATTGTAATTTCAATTATCACACCATCATGAGAGTTGAATCTATTATTTCTTAGTGCCAGTATCATGATGAAATATTTACACTCGTTTCAGGTCTACACACCTGCAATCAAGCAAAGTTTTCTCACACAACACTCATAGTAACTATCTCATTCTCTTTCATTTGAATTCTCATATTAGTTAAATGATTATTAATCAGTCTTATCAATTAAGAGATGGTTAACTAGTTTTCACATCAATATTTCAGTTCTTTCCAACATATTGCACAATTACATTGCAATAAGGGTTTCTCATCATTCTTAAATTTGTTATCAGCTATTTTTGTTTTTGATTTTCTGTATCCACAGTTTTTTGCGTTCTTGTATTGACTGTATTTCATTTCAATGCTAACATTTCTATATTTCTGATTATTACAATAAGAGCTAAGTATTTTTCATGTTAAACATTATATTAATTTCACGTGTTTCTTGTGTATACAAACCAGAATTAACAAATGTTTGCTCTATTCTTTTACAATAAATCTTGAATTCTTAGAAATCACAATTTTGTGAAAATGAGGGAAATTATCTTTCGCTTAATAGTCACATTGAATGACTAATGCTTTATTTCCAAGTCATGTGCATTACAAAGCAGTTTAATTTTGATTACATGAATAAGTGCTTCAAACATATTTAATTACTTGATTATCATGAGATTTATATTTATTTAAGATCATTGTCGCTTCGTTCCAACATTTTTAGAAATTACTAATTCCTTTTATCGGTCCATTACAAACTGGAATTGTCTAATACAATCCTAGTCTGATTATCACAATAAATATTTGAGCAGTTTTCCCTGTGAGTAACCACAGTAAGTATGTGATTATAGTCCTGCCCTTCTTGCATAGGAACATTATGTAGGGCTCTGGTAATGTCTGTACTGAAAGACCAGGAGGTATGGATTCAATTCCAACCTTCAACAGAGATGTGTCAAAGCACCTCAGAGTTGATTAGAAAATATCTAAGTGTCTACTGAATTGTTTTTCAATCCAACATTTTCTCAACTTGTATCTGTTGTTCATTGTAATGTTCACAATATCTTGAATTTATTTGCTTCCGTTCACTGACTAAACTATGAATGTTATTATGCTGCTTCTAAGTACCTCTCAACTTTTAATAACTTTGCAGTCATAAAGATTCTACAGTGTAAATTATATTTAAGGTAAGTGGGAAAGATTTAAAAGGGATCTGAGGGGCAACTTTTTTCACAAAGTGTGTTTGGCTCACATGGAATGAGCTGTGAGAGGAAAGGCGGTGGCTGGTACAATTAAAACATCTAAAAGACTTTTGGACAGTTACATGGATAGAAAACGTCCAGAGGGATATGGAACAAACAAAGGAAAATGGGGCTAGTTTAGTTTAGGGAACCTGGCCGGGCTGCCTGAATGGCCTGTTTCCGTGCTGTATCAAGCTAGCATTGTACAATTCAAACCTGACTGCGATGGGTAAAGGAGAGAACAAACGGGTGTTGATTCTATTTTGTGTTCATAAAAAAGTGACATGAATTTTAAATAATTTTGTCACAAGAAATAGTTCACTCTTATTGTGATCAGAAATACAATGAATGTGAGCATTGAAGTCAAATATAATTAAAACAATTCAACTGTGTTTATATGGTTATAATAAAAATTGATATTCACAATCATTGTGAGTTTGTACACTGCCATATCTTCACATTACTTCATGTACTGAGCCATTATTACACATTTATACCACCTACTGAATTGAACAATAATTAGATGTTAGCAACACTTAGATTTTGAAAATCTATCAGTGCACTTTGAAGAAGGAGAAATTGATGTAATTTTATCCTGATCGATGATCCAACATTTGTGTCTGAATCAGGAAGGAAGTAAGGAGATAACCAAAGTGAATATCAGAGTGACCACAAGATACAGTCCATGACATTTGATAGAAAAAGGAATTTGCATAATTTCATGGTTATTGAACGTTAATAATTAATCCCCTCCGCAGGTACTGAAGCAGTTCAAGTCCAAGTACAACAAGATCTGGACAATATCCAGGTTTGGGCTGACAAGGGGCAAGTAACATACATCCCACACAAATGCAGGCAATGACCATCACGTATAAGAAATAATCTAAACACCATCCCTTGACATTCGATGGTGTTGCCATCACTGAACACCCACTCTCAACATCCTGGGAATAATCATTGATCAGAAACTGAATTGGTCTCACCACATAAACACAGTGGCTACAAGAGTAATTCAACTGCTGTCTCCTGAAAGCCTGTCCAACAGCTACCAGACACAAGTCAGGAGTGTGATGGAATACTCCCCACTTGCCTGGATAGTGCTGCCCTAACAACACTCAAGAAACTTGATACCATCCGGAACAAAGCAGCCCGCTTGATTGGCACAGCATCCACAAATATCTACCCCCCCACCACCACTGATGCTCCGTAGCAGCAGTGTATACTATCTACAAGATGCACTGGAGGAAATCAGTAACCAGCATCTTTCAAACCCATGGCCACTTCCATCGAGAAGGACAAGGGCAGCAGCTAGATGGAAAGACAACTATCTTCAAGTTCCCCGATAAGGTATTAATCACGTTGAATTGGAAATATATAGCTGTTCCTTCACTGTCGCTGGGTAAAAATCCTGGAAATCCCCACCCCAAGGTATTACATAGAACATGGAACATAGAAAAATACAGCACAGTACAGGCCCTTCGTCACTCGATGTTGCGCCGACCAAAGCCTACCTAACCTACACTACCCAATAACCTCCATATGCTTATCTAATGCCCGCTTAAATGACCATAAAGAGGGAGAGTCCACCAATGCTACTTGCAGGGCATTCCATGAACTCACAACCCGCTGAGTAAAGAATCTACCCCTAACATCTGTCCTATACCTACCACCCCTTAATTTAAAGCTGTGTCCCCTAGTAACAGCTGACTCCATTAGCGTAAAAGGTTCTCACTGTCAACCCTATCTAAACCCCTAATCATCTTGTACACCTCTATCAAATCTCCCCTAAACCTTCTTTTCTCCAATGAGAACAGCCCCAAGTGCCTCAGCCTTTCCTCACAGTATTGTGCTGTATACCCACAGCAGGTAGAGTGCAGCGGCTCAAGAAGACAGCTCACCACCAATTTCTCAAGGGCAACTAGGGATAGGCAATAAATGCTGGGCCCAGCCAGTGACACCCACACCACTTCAAATAAATATTTAAAAAATGTCTACAAGATCAAAACAGCTCCACACTGTCCTAGCTGCAATCTCTGCCCCTTATTGAAAAATTTAAAAGAATCTGACCTTGCTCAACTTTCTCATCAAAACCAAGTACAGTATTCACCCCAGCCCTCTCTTATATGAACCAGCAGCATTTTCATCACCAACACTAGATCCTCTTAAAATATTTTGTCAGTAACTTTTAATTAACTGGTTACTACAATTACAAACAGACCAAATACCTTTTATGCAACAACAAATTTTCTAACAACTTTTCTCGATCTTTGTCATTCTTTTTAGTTCGATGAGGTAGGGAGGGATGGAAACATGACAGTGATGTAAGATATATGTAATACAGTGAGACAGGGAAGCTAGTATGGCTCATGTTGACTCTTAGATCCCACACAGTGAAGCAACACATTCACTGCATAATAAACATAACATAACATTTCAACCCCACTCACACCCGGAGTGACAGAAATAAAATGTGGATCGGTTGGACAGGATAGGTTTGTTACAGTTAGAGTTTGGAAGAGTGAGGGGTGACATGACTGAAGTATCTAACATCCTGAATGGTTTGATAAGGTGGATGTGGAAAGGATGTTTCCACTTGTGAGTCATTCCTGAACTAGAGAGAACTGCTTTAAAATTGGGTTCACCCTTCCAGGACAGTGATGATGATATTTGTTTCCCATCAGAGGGCTGTGCAAATTTGGAACTCTCTGCCCCAGAAGGTGGGCTTACTGAGTATTTTTAAGAAGAAAGTTGATAGATTCTTGTTAAGGGACATTGAGGGGAGATGGAAGACAAATCACTAACAGATCAGGCCTGGTCTTATTGAATGGTTGGGCTCGAGGGGTCGAATGGTCACCTTCTGCTTCTCTCTCACATGATCCAAGGAATAAGATCTTTGTTTAAAATTCATTTACTGGGATGTAGGTGCCACTGGCTATGGGCAGCATTTATTACCCAGAAAGCAGGTAAGGGTAAACCACATTGCTGTGGGTCAGGAGTCACATGTAGGCCAGACCTGGTAAGGATGGCAGTTTCCTTCCGTAAAGGACATCAGTGACCCAGATGGGTTTTTCCTGACAATGGAGAATAATTTCATCAATAGACTCATAATTCTAGATGATTATTAAATTCAAGTTCCACGTCTGTCGTGGTGGGATTCGAATGAGGGACCCCAGAATATTCTCTGGGTCTCTGCATTAACAGTTCAGCAATGATACCACAGGACTGTTCCCGAGCTACAAAGGGTGGGAACCAAAACCTTGATCAAACAGGGAGAATTAAGGAGTGTTGAAGGGAATGGGGGAAAAGAATTACCAAGTTTAGGTTCAAGGCAACTGAAACTAAAGCCACCAACAGGGAGGAGAACAAAGTAAGAAACACTCACACAGCTGGAATTGGATAAGTGCAGATACCCCAGGGAGGTGTGGAACTACACAGGGAGGACAGGGTGAAGGCCCGGGTAGGTTTAAAAGCAGTGAACCAAATTTTGAAAATATCTTTCTGAACATAACGTAGATCAGGTTAAAATTGAGGTAGGTGTCTGACACAACTTGCTGCAAGGACACAGACAGTAGAATCTGAGGTGATCATGAGGATATGGAGGTAGAATGTGGGAGACAAGCTGGGACTGTATTGGAATAGTCACAGTGCGGAACAGACGGTTTCAGCAGCTGATGGACTGACGCTGAGGTGAGCCATCGGAAACTGAGCAAGTGACCATCATCTAATAGGACAGAGAAACTGATCCATCAGCCTGAAACTGACTGACCATGTGGCTGTCAGTGACTCCAATACAAGTAAATGGAAACATTGCTCAGAGCCTGTTTCTGTAACATTCAACACAACCAGGAAATGGAAAGTGAATAATTAGCTGAAAACAAGGCCCTGCTCTGTTAGAGTCTAAACTATTCAATGTTCAGTTACTGAACATTATTGATTCACAGAATATTCTAACCTGCACAATCACAGTAAAAGGGGAAAGTAAACAACATTCTTGGCAAAGACATAATGAATCAACTCCTTGTATAAAAACAGCTGAGAACAAAGGGGCTGAATCCTCCACAAACTGACAAACACAGATACCATCGGTTTATAGATAGACAATGAAATTCTTCAGAAAAACACTTCCCTGCCGATGGTGTGTGAACTGCCACTTATTTCCTTTGAAAAAAAATCTCTGTTTCCCCTCAAAAAAGCAGGTATGTCGCGCACTTACAGACTGACTTACAGACAAAGGAAACCTGATCTGAGACTCGCAGGTTAATGAAGCTATCAGTGACAGTCCATTGCACACAACAAGAGCTTAGACCACAACAGATTCTAGTGAAACCAACAATGCAATGAAAAAGGTGAATTAGTCTTTATAATCATGCAGCCTCTATCAATCAAATAATCCTAGTCAACGTCCAAACATTTTTAAACTATTAATACCAATGTATACATATTTATTTCCTTCCCTAATTTCCTCCAAAAATATATCTAATTATTCTCATCAAAGTACATTTTAAATGGTCAATTCATAATCACAATTCATTTCCAATTATTCTTAGAGCAAAACAACTTGCAAACTAAAATTGTTTTCACGTCAATAATGACACTGGAAACTTTGTTATGTAGTTTACCCATATTTCCAAATATTGTTTTGGTTCATTATTGCAGTGAAGCTAAAATTAAAGTCTATTTATTTTCTCTGATATCCTTCCATTACTTTATTCCCTAATAACAATGCCCATGGTGTAATGGGTGACAATCATTAAAATAAAATCGAATTTCCAATGCAAGAACTTGTGCAAATAATCATATATTATTCAGTTCATTCATTGTCGTTGATGTTAAGAGTTATTTTCACTGTATGATCATGTTAAATTGACTCAAAAAATCACAGTACAATTCTCACCTCTATAGATCTGTAAAGTGAATGTCAAGTTATAAATATTTCAAACCAAACCTTAACCGTTTAACCCGGCTGACCGACAGGTGTTGGTGAATGAACACCCAGCCTGATAGAGAAATGGTATTAATGGGCCTTACTGAGACAATATGGACGAATTAATTGAGGTACACAGTCTCACCGAAGATGGTGTCAGCCAAGATCTCTCAGGCCAAGATGCCCTGACGTGTACAGCAGAACCTGTCCCTGCAATGAGAGGGTGGGGGTGTGAGCCAGTGAGCACAGCTGGTCAGTGGCTCCAGGCATTTACAGATATTACAGGGACACACTGGGGAGGAGACAGGCTGAATGGGCTAAAATAACCTTGGTGACTCATGGAGCCTAGGGTCATATAGAGGATCATACAGAGAGGAAGCCTGAGGTGTGTAAGGACCACGGGGGATTACCAAACACCAAAGTGTGATGATGAAATACGTTTGATGTGTTTAAAAGATGACATGGGACCCCATTTAACTGTAATTATAAACATGGGACTCCCAGTGGGAGATAATTCTAACCAAATGCTGAATTGGTCATGAGAACTGAGGCAAACGCAGAAACACAGAGGAATAGCTTCAGTACAGGGAGGGTAATCAGACCCACAATGCTACAAGGGAAGCAGGAAAGGGCACATAGCCAAGGAACGGAGGCAGAGAGAGGGACATAGATGTTCACATTGTGTGTGGCCTGTGTTCACGTAGGCACATGCATAGCCCATGAATATTTATTGATGCTGTGTTTGCTGTATTAATAAATATTAATACAGGTGCAGCTATATCAGTTACCTATATGGATTTGCCCCCACCCTCTCAATTACTAAAATGAGAGCAGTTGGAGAGGGAATCGAGGAAGCTGGATGAAATAAACCGATGCAGATCACCGATATGGCAAAATATATTCAGATATGGGAATGTGAAACTAAGGAAGGGACCATTCTGGGAATTGCCATTTTAGAACAGTTCGGAGCAACTATTGATGTAGAGACCCGAACTGTAATATGGGACAACCTGGACTGGTCTGAGACAGGAAGCAAAGGAGAGGCGACATCTCCAGGGTAGATACCTTGCAGGGAGACTGGAACAGTCAGGGAATCTGGGGAGTTATAGCTAGGACCCAAACAGCAGTGTGGGGAACTCAAACAGGAACGTGGGTTATTACCTGTAGATCCTGTAAAGATCGAGGGCCCTCTCACTCCCCACACAAACAGGATCCCATTAAAGCTGGGGCTGAGGAGGCAGTCATTGTGACAGTAACAGATTGAGAGAAGCAGGGAACAGTCAGACCGACAGTATCCCAGACTAATTCACTGAATCCAGACGGCTCATCCCACCTCACTATTGATTATACCTCCCTCAGTAAATCCGCCACTAAAGAGTATCCTACAGTAGCAAACCACACCACTGTATTTAATGGATTGAAATCGCAACAGGATATAGTCTCAGCCCTTGATATTGTGAATGGGGTCTGGTCCATACCTGTGGACCTGGAATGGCAGAATAAGCTGGTGTTTAAACAGTACACCTGGATCCAGTTACCTCAGGGATCCCATAATATTCCATTATATTCCACCGATGTAAGGCTGATGGAGTTAGTCTATTTAATCTTACCAACACCTCATTACCTCAGTTGGTGAGAAAGAATATATCCAAATATTAAACATAGTATTGTGTCAGGTCAGGCAGGCTGGGCTTTAAATTAACCCACAGAGAGTGCAACTGGGAAGGTAGGTAGAGACAGGGAGATCAAATCAGGAAGGCAGAGGGGATAATCCTAGTGGAACGAAGGACCATGATTTTAAAACTATCCACCTGCACATCGTGAAGGGGTAAGGCAAACTTTAGATTGTTTAATTATTGGAGGCCTTTTGTGGAGAATTCTCCAGAATTGGCAGAACCATCACAAGCCCTGACAGAAGCACTGACATTAGCCAGGGGTCAGGGAGTCAGCATATACAAAGACAGTCAGCATGCATTTGGCATTGTTCATGACCATGTGTTGGTCTGGGCTCGGTGAGGGTACATCACCCTGTCTGGGGGCCACATAGAGCATGAGGAACCGGTCAGAGAGTTAGTGGGAGCAGCTGACTTTCCCAGTGATGCAGCAATAATGAAGATTAGAGCTGAAAATGTGTTGCTGGTCAAAGCACAGCAGGCCAGGCAGCATCTCAGGAATAGGGAATTCGACGTTTCGAGCACAAGACCTTCATCAGGAAAGATTAGAGCTCACAGGAAAGTAGAAATCTCACACCAACGGGGCAGTGAGTATGTGGGTAAGGCAGGTAAAATACTGACTGAAACAGTGCAGACATTTGAGGAGATGGCAGTGGCAGTAGTTGCAGAAGTGAGAGAGGAAGGTTTAAAGATATTCCCAGAAACGGTCCCACAACAGGAGAAACAGGAATAGGAAAAGGGTGGGGAAGTAATTGGACAAGACAGATTCTGGATGATCCAGCAGTGCCACTGCACTGTATAAGACAAACATGATTAAAGTCATATCATGGGTCAGCCCATATTGAGCAGGATACAATGCAATATCAGATGCTCCGCTACAGGAGGAGGCCTGGAACAGGGAGAGATACAGCAGCTTTTTGTTGAAGGGGTGTAGTCTTGTACACACTATATGAGCCAGGGAAAGCAATCAGGATAAAATGGAGGCAGCAGCAGGGACCCAGGGGCCATGGGAACAATTACAGATTTTACATACACCCCCATCCCAATCTCAGGGAAGGAAATCCTGCTGGGTCTTAATAAACAGGTTTATGCAGTGGGTGGAAGCATTCCTCTGCAGATTCTGACCAAGGACACATGTTACAGGGAACATAGTTAAACAGCTCTGTGGCCTGTTTGGTACTGAACAGAAACCCCATCTCGCATGCTACCCCCAGAGCTCAGGTACAGCAGAAGAAATGAAGCAGACACTGAAAGCTAGTCTGACTAAGGCCCTCCCAGAGACAGGCAGAGATGGGTTAGAGTACTCCTCACCATCCTAATTAAATTGACATCAACTCCAGCAAAGGGAACAAGGCAGTCCCCCTTTGTATTAGTGACCGGACGGACTACGCAGGTGCCACAGGGTGTGGCATTGGGAGTGTCCGAGATGTCCAATGGCAAGGATAGGGTCAAACAATTCTTGAATGAACTGGCAAAGCAACTGCATGAGCTGAGAGGGGAAGTTGCAGAGGGACAGAGAATCAGAAACTGGGAAAGGGAGCACAGACATTCCAAACCCAGGAGATCGGGTTGGGAGAAAATATTACCGGAAAGCATGAAGGAACCCCAGCCTTACTTGGCTGGGGAGTCACAGAGTTCTCGAGAGGGAACTCTCCCATCATGCTTAAATGAGGAGCGCTGAATAAAGTTCACCGCGCTGCTAATCTCAGGCTCCTCTTTGATACTTCTCCCAGCAACAGCTGTGCAGGGGTATGTTGCTGGCTGGAGGTCTGTGGCCAGTGTCTCTGTTCCACAAGGATCAGAACTGGGACATCTGTTGTCTGCAACATATATCAGTGATTAGCCAGAAAATGTAAACAACTGAATTAGCAAGTTTGTAGATGGTACAATTGATGAAGCTGTGAACAGTGAAGAATGTTGTCAAAGGACACAGCAAGAAAGATCAGTTAGAAGGTTATACGGAGAAATTACAGATATATCTGATTTGGACAAATGTGTGGTGATGCATTTTGGGAGGCACATTGCAAGAGGAATGTATACACTAAACGGAAGGGCCCTGAGCAGCATTGATATACAGAGGGATCTTCAGGTGCACATTCACAGCTCCCTGAAAGTGGTGGAGGAGGTGGATGGCAGGCTTGCCTTCTGTCAGGGGAGTGATTATAAAACTGTAATCAGGCCACCTTTGGGGTATTGTGTGCCGTTTTGATCACCACATAAGGAGGATGTGGAGGCTTTGGAGAGGTTGAAAACAGGTTTACCAGGATGTTGTCTAGATTGGGAGAGGTTGGAACCACTTGGACTGCTGTCACTAGAAAGTCAGTGGCTGCGGGGTGAACCAAGAGGCACAGAGTGAATAATCTGACTCTTTTTCCAAGGTGGAAACGACAAATTCTAGAGGCCAGAGGTTTAAGGGGAGATGGGGGACGTTTAAAGGAAATGAAAACCAAAACAACTGCAGATGCTGTAAACCAAAAACAAAAACATTTTTGTGAAAAGTTCAGCAGGTCTACCAGCATCTGTGAAGAGAAATCAGCGATAACGTTTCTGAGGAAGTGTGACCAGACCCGAAACATTAACTGATTTTTCTTCACAGATGCTGCATGACCTGCTGAGCATTTCCAACAATGTCTGTGCAGGTTTAAAGGAAGTTATATCGGGCAAGTTTCTTCTCCAGGAGGTGGTCAGTGACTAGAATGTACTTGCCTGAGAGTTGGTAAAAGCAGAAACAATAACAATGTTTAAGAGGCATTTGGGCAGACACATAAGCAGACATGGGTTGGCAGGGATATGGACCATATACAGGGAGATGGAATTAGTTTGGAATGGTATCATGATCCGTACAGACATAGTGGGCCGATTATCCCAGTGCTGTCCTGTTCTGTTTTCCGGGGCGTTTAGAATGTGTCGAGCAAGAGATAATATTTTGAGTGGAATATGTCTCTTCATTAGAACACATAGTAAGTTGATGCATTTTGAGAGAAGCAGTGTAGAAAGGGAATATATATTTGATTGGAACAGACACAGGGAGCAGGACAGCAGGATGGGGGGACAATGTGTACAAATCATTTAAGGAGAGAGAACATAAAGTGTTTTGAGTAAACGTATAGGATACTGGGCTTCATTAATAGAGGGAATGAAAACAAACTCATGGAATAAATGCTGACCATTGACAAAGCTCTAGTTAGGTCACAGTCAATCATTGCATCCAATTCTGGTCACCAGATTCCTGGTCAGAATGGGGAATTTAAAATACCACAGAGGGGCCAGTTCCATACTTTGCTTTCTTTCAGGATGCATTGGCGACTCAAGGGTTAAACATTCTCCTGCCAAAAGCCTTACTGCTGCATTGTAACAGTACGAGGGCTGTACTCTTACAATACAGACAGAACACCTCAGTAGGGGGAGGCGGACTGTACCTTCAAAATAGAACGCATTGCAGCCACACATTTGGATTCCCCCATAACCACAGACAGAGGAATTTGCCCTTTCCAGACAAGACTGAGAGCCCTGGGCACAACCCTGTTAAACTGCCTCCCGCTCCCATTGTCTTACCTCCCCTCCATATTAGCATAGGTAAGTGAATTCCCCATTTACTGAAGGAAGAACCCTTCTGCCTTAATCTCTTCCCATCAACACATAATCATGAGCAATACGATAATCAGTTTCTGTAATCCATTCACACTTTATCACAGGACATCGCCATTCATCAAGCTTTGTAAGGTCATAATTACCTACTTTAAACTATGTAATGGCAATCGCCCATGTGACTGATATGTCTTTGTCTAATTCCTATTAAATATACTGTCTCTGTGGGTAAGGCAGAGATTCATGAAGTTCAGTCTCTGCAAGTAGACACTCGGCTACTTTAGAGACATTTTGAAACTCCCGCCAGCTGTCCAATAATAAAACTACTGCTGTTGTGCAGAAAACTTGTCTCGTCTGGATTTGTGGAACAAATTAGACATCAATATTGAATGATATGAGTGATCTTCAGAGTGTGGAGTACAGACTTACTGGTGTGGTTGACTGATGAAGAAAATGCACTCAGTGAATTGATTTGAAGAAATTTGTATTTTCTTTGAATTAAACAAGTTGAATATATTTTTGATAGAGCTATATAAGATTATAACACACCTAGATATAGCAGACAAAAAATATCTGTATTCAATAGGTGATCGCACAAGAATTAAGATCAGATGTAAAGTTTTGATACAGCGGGAGATGAGCAAGTGTTTCTGCTGACTGTATTGGCTGGAAATATGCAGAACATGCTGCCTATTAAGGTAGTGCAAGCAGAGAAGATGAATGATTGATAAAAACAATTAGATCAGATCCGAGGGAAATAAAATTGCAGAGTTTGGGGGACGTATGGGGAATGAGAATATTGGATTCTGCTACAGAGAGCCAGCTTGGATTTGACGGGCCTCTCTCTGTGCTATAATGCATTTTATGTGGACTTGTTTAACTTGGTCTGGTCACCGATTAAATTGTCATTGAGGTAAATCTGCTCAGTGTTCCTACTCAGTCTAACACAGGCTGTCCTTCCTCAGCAGGAGATAAAGTTTTACTGCCTTATACTGGGTTCTGGGAGGGGGGAAGGGAGGGGGCGGTGGGTGGGGTGCGTAATGGTGTGTATAACAGTCTGCCAGCACTTATCTGAAATCAAAACACTAGTGCAGCCACACTAGGGACAGACTCTGGAAATGTGGGGAATGCTAGAAGGGAATTCTTTACCCATTCCCACCTGGAAACGGGCCAAACCAGTCAGACTGGGGAGAAGCTGTTCACCTGCTCTGTGTGTGTGTGTGTGTGTGGGGGGGGGGGGGGTGGTGAAGAGGAGGGTAAGGGATTCACTCAGGCAGCCATCCTGCTGAGACACCAATGAATTTACTCATAAACACAACTTGAAGGACTTTTTTTTCTCTTTTCACACCAAGTAATGAACAATGGTATTGGCAGTCCTTCAAGTTATTTTGCGTATAGAGAACTTAGCTTTGGGAATGTTCACAGCATTGTGGAACATGTACACATTCACACTGGGTAGAGACTTTTATTTTCCTTTATTCATTCACAGGATGAGGGTATCGCTGGCCCGGCAGCATTTCCTGCCCATCCCTAATTGCCCAGAGGGCAGGTATGAATCAACCCCATTGCTGTTTATATTGATATTAATCAACACGAATGTCAGACTAAATTAATTATCATCAAACTCAAATCCATTTGATATTCATATATTTACAATCAGTGTTCAATTCACCAAATGTAGCTGAAGATAATAATCTTCAAGTAATTCTAACAGAGAAGATACCTGAATACTTGTTCAGCAAATTAAAGCCTGTTGTGTTTAGATAGTAATAATTTTAAAAAAGTAACTTGAGAATAATGAAAGAAGTTGATTGTTGGGTAACTGATAATCTTGTTTTAATCTGAAGTTAATTTAGGATTAGTTCACAAATGGTAGGGAATCCCAGCCCCATGGAGTGCACATCCAGTTCCATGTGGGTAAACCAGAACACTTCTTGTATCAGCGACAACCACAAGAACACGGAGGTGACACTGGAAATGTCAGGAAAACAAGTTAATCCATGATTACGTACTGCACTCACTCCGAGTCCCCACGTTGATGTGCTCTCACCAGAGAGGGTACAGAGGAGATTGATCAGAATGTTTCCATGATTGGAGAATGTCTGCTCTGAGGAAAAGTTGGATAAGTTGGGGATGTTTTCCGAGGAGGATGAGCTGAGATTTAATTGAAGTGATAAGATGCTGAGGAATCCAGATCGAGTGAATAGGAAGGAGCTATTCATAACAGAGAGGTCAGAAACTGGAGGTTTTAGATTGAAACTAATTCTCAGAAAGAAGGGGAGTGGATGGTGGGGGGCAGGAACTCACTGATGGGCTTGTAAAGGCAGTAGCCAGCATCACATTAGAATAAAAGGACATGGATGTAACTGAAACGCTGGAACATGCAGGGCTATGGACTAAAGTCTGCAGAATGGGATCATTGCGATTTATTTGACACTTCTCCAGAATATTAAACTCAAGTAAATTTGTCAGTAAGTTACAGCACAGATTGAGGCCACTTTGTCCATCCTGTATGTGTTGGCTGTAATAGAACGATCCAGGTTTTACAGCGTTCTGTACTCACCAATGACAGCAACAATTTCAGACTGTGTACTCTGCCCTCTATGTGATTATGATCTGTTTTTTCAATGTATTTCTTTGGCAGCTGCTCACCTTGCTTCCTTGTTTCTTTCCCAGCCCTAACTCCATTCCCCGTGGCCTTGAGGGATTACGTTTCTGCTGCTTAATCTCTCCGGTCTTCCCCCGAGTGACAGACTGTCCTTTTGTCCTTGTCTCACCCCCACCTTGCTCACAACCTGTTACATTTCTGATGGTTCCCAGACCTCTGTAACTTTCACTGCGCCCCCTGGGTCAATGGCATGAGTTTTGAATTCTCTTCCTCATGAGATAATCAGAAATCTTTCCGGTTGCAGTTGCCCCCAGATTTTATTTTGGAAAAAAAAAGAGCATTTGTGTCAGAGTCAAGTGTTTGTGAGCCTTCATCCACAATCCTGAGCACTTAGACATAATATGTGACCCTCCCACAGATGTGCAGGTTTGCTGGATTGGCCATGCTAACACGGCCTGTAGTGTGTAGGTTAGGTGGGTTGGGCTAACCATGGAAAATGTGGGGTTATGGAGGTAGGGTCATTGCAGACTCGATGGACCGAATAGTTTCTTTGTGCGCCTCAGGGATTCTGTGATTCTAACTAGTTGTGATTATCGACACGTTTTCCTCATGCCAGGTTCATTCAGCTCAGGTACACACGCTGCCTTTGTGTTTCTGTTGGTTCTCACTCAATCCTTTCCTTCTGTTTTACAGCAATTTCACACTGTATGTGAGGGTGAGAATGAATTTGTCAATACAAATACTCCAACCAAAACCCGCACAGGTCAGGACCTGTTTCTGCTGCTGATGTCGCTCACAGGGAACAGGAAAATAAAGGTTCAGTCATACATCGTACAAGGACACAGAGGTTACAATCACCAGGAACGGGTACACAGCTGAAACCTCTTTTCTCAAGAAATAAAGGACGCTGGAGAGACTGCCTGGTACAAGTAGGAAGCTTTGTATCTGTATTTTCAGAGATTTGAGGTTGAAATCATTGGATTTGATTCATGTTTCATTGCCCCAGGTCATCAAACGTGCGATCTAAATGTGCAGCTTTCTTTCTGTCTTTTTGTCTGAGTTAACAATCTGAACCATCTCCTGGGCAGTTAGAATGGATGACAAATGCTGCCCCAGCAAGTGATGCCGTGATCCCATGAACAAACAAAACAATCCAATCGCTGTGGTTAGTTGTGAACTCGCTGGTGTTATTGGAAGGTTTATGGGGTAAAGGGAGAAGAATGGCATTCAGTGAGGGTGATCCTTTGGAGAGCTGATCAGCCAATCAGCCTCCTTTTGTACAGTAACAATTCTGTGAATAATTAATTCTGAGCCCTCTAAGGAAATATCAGGGCAGGGTTTGTAAAGAGGTCAGATTGAGTGAGTGTCTTGGTGAACACAAGTGAGACACAGGTACAGAGAGGCTTTGGGATGGATTAAATTAAATTTTATACATTTGCACCGTCATCAACATTACAGCAGTGAAAAATGGGAGTGATCGAGAGAGTGGAATTAGAGCAGCAAATAAATCTTCAACATTTATGTAGCTAACGGGGATGCTGGGTAAAGATACTGTAGTTAGTGCTTATTTTATTCCAGGCACACCCGCCTAGGAGCACATCCTTCTTGTATCTATCCTGTCGAACTCTTGACGATTTTGTTCATTTGAAGTGTTTCATGTTTAGATACTTCAGAGAAGACAGCTTCAAGCTCCTCAATCTCTCCTACCAGGGCAATGCTGCTGTTAGAATTCAATTCACTGGGGCATGTAACTGGCTGCTTCATGGACTGGAACTGGCAATTGAGACTGAAAGGTTACTGAGTGGTGAGCACTGCTGCCACACAGCGTCAGGGACCCAGGTTTTATTTCAGCCATATGCGACTGTGTGGAGTTTACACGTTCTCACAGTGTCTGTGTGGGTTTCCTAGGGTGCTCGAGCTTCCTCCCACAGTCCAAAGATGTATAGGTTAGGTGTATTGCCTATGCTAAATTGCCCACAGTGTCCATGTATGTGCCGGTTAGGCCATTAGCCATGGGAAATGCAGGGTTACAGGGACAGGGTGGGTCTGAATAGGATGCTCATCATAGGTTGGTGTGGACTCGATGGATGAATACCCTGTTTCTGCACAATAGGGACTCTATTCTATTCTCATGAAGAAGAATGTACTTGTCTCAATGTGTTGCAAATCTGTGGCATTCCCTCTTCAAAATGCGGTGGATGCCAGGACAATGAGCAGATTTAATGAAGAGATACAGATGTTGAATTTGCAATGAGATGAAGGGTGAGAGAGAGCAGGCGGGAAAACCCAGCTGAGACCGAGGTGAGCTCAATCATCACCGTATTAAATGGTGGGGCTGGTTCGAAGGGCTGCATTGCCTCTCCTGTGCCCAGTGCTCATCTTCTTACGGTAAAAACTGGAAAGCTGAATCCAAAACTCACCACCTTCACCAAAGGAGATTTTGGAAAAAGCAGGCTAGTCAGGTGGATTAGCGTTCCAAACTTAGATAGTGAGGAAGCGTGTAGGAGATAATGATTTTGCAATTTTAAACTGAGGGGAGACAGTGATTTATGGTTTTAGACTGTGAGGACATTCACACCGTCCAGAATACTCTGTTGTGAACATCCATCCTATACTTTGTCAAAGACCTTGGCTTTGTATTAATGAAACGCAAAACATCCAGGAAACTTCGCCTCACCTCGTAATCTGGTAAAAGTCTTCTGATAAATCTGGTTGAACTTAGAACACAGCTGGAAAGCTGGAAGATTAGATCCAATCCAAGATCCAGTGTTTAAACAAAGGAGACTACAATAGGATGAGGCAGGAGTTGGCTAATGTAAACTGGAAGCAAAGACTTTACCGTGGGAAAGTTGACGGACAACGGGGGAATTTTTCGAAGTGCTCAGCAAAAGTATATATCAGGGAAAAGGAAGGACTGTAGGAAAAAGGAGTAATCTGCCATGAGTGGCTCAGGAAATAAGGGAGTCTATCAAATTGTAATAGAAGGCATGCAAATTGGCAAAGACTACGGAGAAACTAGGAGATTAGAGAAACTTTAAAGATCAACAGAAAGCTAGATGGGATTGGGGAAGAAAAGTGATGAGTAACTGTCCCCAGGGCCGGAATAGCAGCTTACACTTCTAGAGGGGAACCTATTGTGTGGGGAACATATGGTCTCTGTAATTGTTGAAGCACTTAACTGTTACCATAGAGATAATCCTGATCAAGTTACAAATCACAACACACTCCAAAAGCTTGTACTTCCAAATAAACTGTTGGACTATAACCTCGTGTTGTGAGATTTAGAAGTTTGTCCACTCCACCCCAACACCGGCTCCTCCATATCAGAATCCTGATATACAGCCCCACTGAAACTGAAGTGCCTGTCAGATACTTGAGGGAGCCGCAAGGGTGTATGTTTTAACCACAAAGTGCGAAACTGAACTAGACTTTCTAACTGACCGTTGCCATGGAGATAATACTGAGAGACACTCTCTATTCAAAGTCCCAAACCACAAAGGTATAAGAATGGGAGCCATACATCGGACAGATGGGGAGTTACCTGATGCTGCTTGGAGGTGTTCTGCATGTACACTATCCAGGTAACTGCCATGTCTCATCAATAAAGACTCAAAGAAGACCTCTCAGAGTTCTGTACCAAGTTATTCTTATCCAGCAGGGTTTAGGAATGAGTATACCGCAGTCAGTCTTCACAGTGGAGGATACGAAGAACATGCCAGTAATTGATAAGGAGACTGAGGAAGGTGAGGACCATGAAACAACGATTATCACCAAAGCATTAGAGCTGGGCAAGCTAATGGAGCTAAAGCTAGATAAGTCTCTTTGCCCTGATGGAATACATCCCAGGGTGCTACCAGAGATAGCCGGAGAAATAGTAAATAGACTTGGAGTCAGGGTCCTACAGCAGAGACAGGCCCTTTGGTCCAACTGGCCCATGCTGACCAGAATGTCCATCCACGCTAACCCCATTTCCCTGCACTTGGCCCACCTGCTTCTGACCCTTTCCTATCCATGTATTTGTCCAAATGTCTTTTACCTGTTGTTAATGTACCCACCTCAACCACTTCCACTGGCAGCTCATTCCATATACATACCACCCTCTGTGTAAAACAGTTGCCCCTCAACTTCTCTTTTATTCTTTCCCCTCTAACTTTCAACTGATGCTCTCCAGTCCTGGATTCCCTGGGAAAAAGACTGAGTGCATTCACCTTATCCATGCCTCTCATGGTCTTACACACTTCTAGAACAGTACCCACTCAGTTTCCTCTGCTCTCAACAAAACAATCCTCGCTTGTCCAACCCCTCCCTATAACTCAGGCCCCTGAGCCCTGGCAACGTCCTTTTTAAATTGTTCTGCACCTTTTACAGTTTAATAACTGAAACCTACACTGCATTCCTCATATTTCCAGTGTTTCCCCACGGCACTGGAACCAACGTGACAACGCCAATGGATTACAATCCATGATCGAGAATGAACTCCTTTACAACAATCCCATTTTCATAGTATTTCCCAAGTTGCAGGTATCCTTGTGTCTTTCTGGTTGCATGGTTAATTAAAGACTTGTCCTTCTACAAAGCAAAGCTGTGGCTTAATTGTTCCTGGGAAACATGCCATAATTTTTCAGACTTCTAAAAACAAATGAACTCTTTCTCCACAGTCACCACCCTAACATGGACTTGGCTGTGTCTCAGTAGTTTTTCCAGTCACACTGAGATTTGGAATATTCGCCCACGGACAGAATACACACCTTTCCTTCCACAGGAAAAGGCCAATGAATATTCAGATTGGCACGGCTCAAGTAACTATCAGATCTGAACATGAAGTTCAATTTGAATTTCTCATCCACAAATCCACCCTTTCGGTACCCTACAACTGAGAAAACAACTCACCATATTAATACAGGATGGATCTTTATAAGATAATTATAGTATTAAATTGTAGTTTCATGTTTCCCAAAGTTTTAACTCTCAATCTAACAATTTCTTTCTTCTGTGAACTGAATTCCAAAACAACCTCCTCACTCCTTTCCTCCACACCTGGTTCTCACACACTCTGTCCTCTCTTTGAATTCAGTTTCCTAGTTTCCTAGCTCTTGTCTGCGGACTAAGAACCAAACCAATGAGTCTGATTCTGAGTCCACCGGGGGGGTGAGGGGAGTTGTTGGTGAATCCTCTGATGACAACCACCCTGCATACACTGCTTCCTGCACACTCTGGCCAAAACCCGTCTTACTAAAATGAACCAAATTAGAACTCAAATTGCAGGTCCATCCTTGTCACTTTCCACAAAAACCCTGAATCTTCACAAAAAAAGAGTTCTGATAACTTTCTGCAAAATGCTGCACCACTGATAGTCTGATCACATGGCAGGGTACCAGGAAAGGGGCCATTCCCCTGGGTCCTGCTCCCAGAGGGAGGAAGATGCCAATGACAGATTAATCCCTCACACCCACAGCCTCCTTCCCAGGCACTGACCCGTACTATGCATATTCCCACAATTGGCCAGCACTGTGCCCATACACTGGTCTCCCCTCCTACAGCACGTGCTCCCGATCATACAGGAGTCCGGGTGATTGAGAGCAGCTGCTGCCCAATATATCAGAATCCCTCCAGTATGGAAACTGGCCCTTCGGCCAAACAAGTCCATACCGACCCTCCAAACAGTAACTTGCACAGGCCCATTCCCCTACCCTATATTTACCCCTGACTAATGTAACTAATATTATGGGCAATTTAAAATGGCCAATTCACCTGTCCTGCACATCTTTGGGATTGTGGGCAGAAACCGGAGCACCCGGAGGAAACCCGCTTAGACACGGGGAGAATGCACAAATTCCAGGTTTGGCTGGAATCAAAACCGGGTACCTGGTGCTGTGAGGCAGCAGTGCTAATCATTGAGCCGTCTCTATGGACGGGAAGGGGCGGAGCTGGAGAACTGGGGTAATGGGATTGTAAACAATGAATGAATGTGGAGGACACGGGGGGATGGACAGGTCAGTGAGGGACAGGAGCAGTGCAGCAGCAGGAGGGGATCCTGGACAAACTGAGCAATGGGAGAGTCTGACAGGAGAGAAACTACAGGAAGGTTCTGTTTGGAGGCTCAGGCAGGGACAGCTGGGAGACAGTATGGCCTGGTGGCTTGGGCAGGTTTTCTAATCAGCCTCTTCAAAGATGCTGTTCCTCAACTCTGAGCCCGATCCTCCTGGTCCAGAGGTAAGGACACTGCCACCATTTCCTGGTGGGCAAGGGATACGGGGACCGCCTTTCAAAAAGGAACTCAATTGTGTTGGTGACATTAACAAGACTCAATACACAGTCACTGACAAAATGCTGGCATACTTGAACTTCATCCCGAATATTAACACCTATAACTGGGCAACGCAGACCCCAATGTACAGAGTTAAATCCTGGATATTAATAACAGCTTTGTGCATGGGAAATCATGTCTCATGAATCTGACTCAGTTTTTTTGAAAAAGTAACACAGAGGATTGCTGAGGTCAGAGCATGGACATGATCTACATGGACTTCAGTAAGGCGTTCGACACGGTTCCTCACTGGAGACTGGTCAGCAAGGTTAGATCGTATGGAGTACAGAACTGGCCCAAAAGTAGAACGCAGAGGGTGCTTTTCAGGCTGGAGGCCTGTGACCAGTGGAGTGTCACAAGGATCGGTGCTGGATCCACTACTTTTCGCCATTTATATCCATGATTTGGATGTGAACATAAGTATTGTAAGTAAGTTTGCGGATGACACCAAAATGGGAGGTGTGGTAGACAGGGAAAAAGATTACCTCAGAGTGCAAGGGGATCTAGATCAGATGGGTGATGGGCTGAGGAGTTCAGTTTAGAAAAATGTGAGGTGCTGCATTTTGGAAAAGCAAACTTTAGCAGTCCTTTACAGTTAATAGTAAGTTCCTGGGGAGTGCTGCTAAACAAAGAGCCCTTGGGAGTGCAGGTTCATAGTTCCTTGACAGTAGAGTAGCAAGTAAATTGAATAGTGAAGGCGGCGGTTGGCCGGCTTGTCTTTATTGGTCAGAGCATTGAGTATAGGGGTTGGGAGGTCATATTGCGGCTGTACTGGACATTGATTCGGCAACTTTTGCAATATTCCATCGAATTCTGTTCTCCTTCCTATCATGTTTAAGAACATCCATCTGAAAGAGGTCAGAAAAGAAGTATAGCATGTTGCCAGGGTTGGATAGGCTGTTTTCTCTGGAGCTTCAGAGGCTAGACAGTGATCTAAAAGAGATTTTAAAAATCAGGCCGGGCATGGATAGGGTAAATAGACAAGATATTTTCCCTCCAGTGGGGGAGTACAGAACTAGGGGTTTGGGAGGGAGGGTAGGCAGACAGGGAGCGGGTGGATTGACAGGGGTGGGACAGCAATGGGTAGGGAAAGAGAGGGGGGATAGAGAGGGGTGGCACAGAAACAGGTGGGGACAGAAAGTAGGATTAGAGAGGAGGGGAACAGAGGGGGCGACTGATGGTGGGGGGGGAAGAGACCCGGTGGGCGACTGACAGGAGGGGGCAACCGACGGGGGGGGTGCGACCGACAGGGTGGGGGGCGCGACCGACAGGAGAGGGGCAACCCACTGCAGGGGGCAAACGACAGAGAGGAGGGACAGACCGAGGGGGCGACAGATGGGGGATCAGACCGACAGAGGGGAGGACGACCCATGAGGGGGTGGGGCGACGACAAAGAGGGGGGGAACAGACAGAGCGGGGGGGAGGGGAGACGGGGAGGAAGATGGAGAGTTATTTTATAGATCTACAACTCAACCCTGTTTGTGTTTTGTCCTCCTCACCTTAATTCCCTCTGAAGGGCTCAGAACAACTGCATAGTTCCTGGAAAGTTTCAGGGAGATCAGGTGCTGAACATGGAATTTGGGACACTAACATTGAATTAAATGTGCTGGTCAATAAATGGACTCTGGTTCGACTCCACTGTCTGTGTGGTGTTTGCACATTCTCCCTGTGTGTCTGCGTGGGCTTCCTCTGGGTGCTCTTAATTTCCTCCCCCAAATCCAAAGCCATGCAGGTTAGGTGGATTAGCTTTGGGTAATGGTAGGTTACAGAGTTAGGGTGGAATGCTGTTCCGATGGTTGGTATGGTCTCATGGGGCGAAAGGCCTGCTTCCACACTGCAGGGATTCTGTCACTGAGTATAGGGGTTAGGAGGTCACGTTGTGGCTGAGTAGGGCATTGGTCAGGCCAGTGTTAGAATACTGCATTCAATTGTCGTCTCCCTGATTTCAGAAAGATGTTACCAGTATATGACTCAACCTCTTAATGGCAAGTTCTTGGGAAGTATTGACAAACAAACAGACCGTGCAGTGTAGGTTAATAGTTCCTTGAAAGTGTAGTTGAAGGTAGACAGGTCGGTGAAGGTGGTGTGCGGTATGCTAGCTGTTATTGGGCAGTGCATTGGGTACAGGAGCTGGGAGATCATGTTTCGGTTGTACAGTTTATTGGCTTGGCCACTTTTGGAATGCCCGCTGCTTTCAATTCCAGTCTCCCTGCTATAGGAAAGATGTTGGGAAACTTGAAAGAGTTCAGAAAAGATTTACAAGGGTGTTGCCAGATTGGAACATTTGAACCATAGGGAGAGTGTGAATAAGCTGAGGCTATTTCCCTGCAGCACTGGACACGTTAGGTGGCTTTAATCAAACTTTATCAAATTATGAGGATCAATGATAGGGTGACTAGTCATGGTTTCTTTTTTCCCAGGGTAGTGGAGACCAAACGAAAACGTAAATCTTTTTTCCCAAGGTGGAAATGACAAATTCTAGAGCCACACATTTAAGAGAGGGAGCAAGTTTAAAGGAGATGAAAACCGGAACAACTGCAGATGTTGTAAACCAGGAAGAGAAACAGAAGCTTCTGGAAACGCTCAGCAGGTCTAGCAGCATCTGTGAAGAGAAATCAGCGATAACGTTTCTGAGGGTGACCAGACCTGAAACTTTAACTGATTTTTTTCACAGATGCTGCATGACCTGCTGAGCGTTTCCAACAACATCTGAGCAAGTTTAAAGGGAGTTGTGTCAGACAAGTGTCTTGTGCAGAAGGTGGTCAGTGACTAGAATGTATTCTCTTGGGAGATGGGAAAAGCAGAAACAATCACAGTTTAAGAGGCATTCGGACAGACACATAAGCAGGCATAGGTTATCAGGGATATGGATCATGTTACAAGCAGATGGAATTAGTTTGGGATGGCATTATGATCTGCACAGACACGATGGGCTGATTACTCTGGTGCTGTAACTGTTATGTTTTCCAGGGGTTAGAATGTTTTTTGAAGTAACAAAAATGATTGAGGAGGGCAGACTGGTCGACATGATCAACGTGGACTTTAGTAAGGCATTCGGCAAGCTTTCTCATGGAGACTGGTTAGCAAGGTTAGGGCTCATGGAATAAAGCAGAAACCAGCTATTTGAGTACAGAACTGGCTCAAAAGTAGAAGACAGAGAGTGGTGGCGGAGGGATGCTTTTCAGACAGGAGGCCTGTGGAGTGTCACAAGGATTGGTGCTGTATCTATTATTTTCCGTCATTTATATCAATGCTTTGAATGTAAACACAGGAGGTATTAGTAATTTTGCAGATGACGCCAAAATTGGAGGTTTAGTGGACAGCGAAAAAGATGACCAAGCATGCAATGTTTCCTGCAGGTGTCACCATTTCAGATGCTGCCCGACCTGCTGGGGATCTCCAGCACTTCTTGGGTTTGTTGCAGATTCCCACCATTTACCTGAAGCACTGGAGACAGAGAGCTGTACAGCTCCAGATTTTGTTGACTCTGATTCCTGGGATGTCAGGACTGATGGATGAAGAGGGACTCAATCCTCCTTTAATCCTCCTTTCCTTTGGTTTTCGGAGCCGCTGACTACATCACTAATAATCTACCTCCCACTCTCTGTCCTGAATCTGACCCATCTAACATGACACTTTAGCTCCCACCCCCCTGCCAGACTAGTTAATACCTCACCAATGGAACTGGCAATAGCACCCCCGCCCCCAGGAGATTTGACCCAGCTCTGCCCAGGGGTAACCGGTCAGGCTGGTACAGTTCCCACCTAACCCAGAAACGCTCCCAATGCCTGAAGAATCTAAACCCTTCCATGGTACACCATTTCTCCAGCCACATATCCGGCTGATCTACCCTCTTATTCCTGCTCTCACTAGCACATGGCACTGGGAGCAAGTCTGACATCATTTCATTTCAGGAGCTGCATTATAATGTGTCCCTGCTCTCCCAATATCCAGCTTTCAAACACTCATCCCTTTGTTTCATGCTGTCGTTAGTATTGATGTGTTCTCCAACCACGGGCTGTTTACCCTCCAGCTCCAGAATGTCCTGTAGCTGCACCATGATATCGCGGATCCTATCACCAGGGAGATAACATACCATCCTGGATTCATGGCTGCGGCCAGAGGAGTGCCTGTCTGTATCACTGACTATTGAATCCCCTGTCACTATCTTTCTTCCCGTTCTGGGCAGCAGAGCTATCTACGGTGTCATGAAATTGGCTGTTGCTGATTACCTCTGAGACCAACACATACGCACACACCCACACGAATCCCAAGCGGTATACAGTATCTGTTTGGGAAGGGAATAACCACTGGGAACTCCTGCACTTCCTTCCTGAGCCTTTTACTCGATCTGATGGTCCCCCATTCCCTTTCTGCCTGTGTAACCCTCACCTGCAGTGTGACTAACTCACTGAACATGCTGTCCATAACATTCTCAGTATTGCAGATGCTCCACAGTGAGTCCACTCTCAGCTCCAGGTCTGAAAAGCAGTTTCCCAGTAGCTGCTGATGGGCACATTTCCTGCACACATAGCCCATCAGGGACACTGGAAACATCCCTAATTTTCCCACATTGTACAAGAGGAGCACACCATGGGTCTGAGGGCTCCGGTCACACAGGCTCTCTAGATTCAGCTAGTTACTCCCATTGAGAGAATTTAAATGAGCGAGCAATCTTCCTACCCTTCAAACATTGTAATCAAAATCCCGTATTCTTTACTTAAGTTGATACGTTATACCTTAAAAACTGTTACAAAATTTCCACAGGTATCGCTTACAAACTGGCTGTTACCTTTGGGACCAGGTGAATTTCTGAATGGGCTGAAACAAAACGGAGTTTCAGCTTCACATTCTCCCTGTCCCACCTCGCTCTGTTTACACCCAACTCCAAAATACTCATTAGGCCAAGCAGCCAGCACAGTGCAGCCCTGTCATTTTCATTGTCTGCTCACCCCTACACTGCCCTCAGCCTCCTGTACTGTTCCAATACATCTCAATGGAAGCTCAGGAAAAGCATCTCATCTTTCAATTCAATCCTTTGTAGCCCCAGAGTCAACATGGACCTCAGCAGTTTTTGGGTGAACAGACAGTTGTTAGAATCTGGAACATTCCACCTAAAACGGTACTGGAATTTGTGTTTATAAGGAGCTGCAGGGAATTGAAAATAAGGAGTTTACAGGTTAGCATCATGAAGTGGGTGATTGGGACTAAATCTGACAGTCCCTACAAAGAGACGAAGTGCAATCTGGACAAATCTATGCTCCCCCTCACACCAAAACAGACTCTGAGCTTCCAGTTGCCTGCCACTTTAACACACGAGCCTGTCCCCTGGCCAACATCTGTCTCATTCTTAATGCAGTGTTCCAGGGAAGCTTGATGCAGAACACTCCAGAACATACCAAATGGCCCTGTATTCCAAGGACAGCAATTTCCCCTCCCATGTGGTCAACAATACCCTTCAGTGTATCTCCACCACTTCCTGCACCTCTGCTCTTGAACCCCACCCCTCCAACCGCAGCAAGGATAGAACCCCCAAGTCCTCGCTTTTCAGCCAGATACAACACATCATCCTCTGCCATTTCCACAACCGACAATCAGACCCCACCAACAGAGATATCTTTCCCTCAACACCCCTTTCAGCATTACTCAGAGACCATTCCCTGTGACTTCCGCATTAGATCCATACTCCCCACCAACCCATCCTCCACTCCCAACACCTTTGCCTGCCATTGCAAGAGGTGTGAAACCTGTGCCCACACCTTCCCCTCACCTCCATCCAAGACACCAGAGGTCCCTTCCACATCCAGCAGAGATTTTCCTGTACATTGAATAAACTCATCTATTGTGTTCATTGCTCTCTACAATGGGGAGACAGGACGCCAACTTGCAGAATGTTTCAGGGAACCTTTCTGGGAGACGTGCACCAATCAACCCCACTGTCCTGTGGTCAACCATTTCTACAACCCACCCTCTCACTCTGCCAAGGACATGCATGTCCTGGGCCACCTCCACCACAAAATCCTAGCTACATGACTCCTGGAGCAAGAATACCTCATCTTCTACCTTGGGACCCTTTAAGTACAGAATCAATGTTTCATCATTTCCCCTCCCCCCACCATATCCCAGATCCAGCCCTCCAACTCAGCACCACCCTCTTGAACAGTCCCACCTGTCCATCTTCCTTCTTAATTACCCACTCCACCCTCTCACCATTACCCTCCACCAGCATCTTCCTATCGCCTTCCCAACTACCTTCTCGCCAGCCCCACACACACATCCTATTATCTGTCAACCCTCTTCCCCACCCTCACATTCCTGCTGAAGGGCTCAGGCCCAATATGTCAATTCTCCTGCTCCTTGGATACTGTCTGACCGGCTGTGCTTCTCCTGCGCCAAACTTTAACGTAAGCTGGAAGAACAAACCTCATTTTGTACTTGGGGGACCCTTCAGGCCTCTGACCTTAAAACTGAATTCATTAATTTTAGGTCCTAAGTCTCCCACGTCCTTGCGCACTAGTGCCCCACCCCACACACCAGGCCTTGTTATTACATAGCCTGCCATTACACATTACCTATGGTTAGTCACTAACAGTCTCCATTAACATCTATTCACTCTCCCCCAGCCAGATCATTATTCATTCCTTTGTCCAATTGCTGCTATATCTCTTTTTGGACTATATCACCACCTATCATTTACTCCTTAACCCCTACCTTCTGCATATAAACTGACATTTTTTCTCAGTGACATCAGTTCTAAGGAAGGGTCAGCGGATCCAAAATGTTAACTCTGATTTCTCTTCACAGATGCTGCCAGACCTGCTGAGCTTTTCCAGTACCTTCTGGTTGTTGTTTCTGATTTAAGCATCCACAGTTCTTTTGGTTTTCATTTACTGGGAGTTCCTAATTCAGGTCTAGCAGCCGACATCATGAGTTTATAAACCCTCCCAGTCCACACTAAGTCCATTTCTCTCCCACTCCCTTCACACTCACTGGGTCTCTTCCCAACCCCTGCCCAGTGACACTGCACCTGCACAGCTCATGGTCACATGCTGGCCTGTTGGCAACACCCCTCATTCACTCCCATTGGCTGGAGGATTACATCTAGTCTCCTATTGTTCTGAAGCTGCCGTCAATCAGCCAGGCCCCATTGTGACATGAGTGGTGGGATCCTCCCAGGAGTGTGGGAGGCTGAGGGGTAACCTCAGAGAGGTTTATAAAATCATGGGAGGCACTGATGAGATAAATAGACAAGGTCTTTTCCCTGGGGTCGGGGAGTCCAGAACTAGAGAGCATAGGTTTAAGGTGAGAGGGGAAAGATATAAAAGGGACCCAAGAGACTACTTTTTTCATGTAGAGATGGTGCGTGTATGGAAGCTACTGTCAGGGGAAGTGGTGGCAGCTAGTACAGTTACACCATTTGAAAGGCATCTGGATGGGTATGAATAGGAAGGGTGTAGAGGGATTTGAGCCAACTGCTGCCATATCGTACTAGATTAGGATAGGATATCTGGTCGGCACGGACGATTTCGACTGAAGGGTCTGTTTCCGTGCTGTATATGTCTGTGGCTCTGCCCTGGGATGAGCTTCATCATTCACAGCGAATGGGGCAGTATCACAGAGCACAGGGGTTGGGGGCTATTCAGCCCATTGCGGCTATACTCTCTCCCTCTGGACATGCTGCCAATCTGCCCTTCCTCCCCTCCCATTTACCCGTAGCACTCCAAATTTATCCTCAAATAGTTAAATTCCGAGATGTACAGCACAGAAACAGACCATTCAATCCAACTCATCCATGCCACCCATTTATCCCAAATTAATCTTGTCCCATTTGCCAGCACTTTGCCCATATCCTTCTAAACTTTTCTTAATCACGTACCCAGTCAGATGCCTTTCAAATGTTGTAATTGTACCAGCCTCCACACTTCCTCTGGCAGCTCATTCCATATTCAGCTTGAAAACATTGCCCCTAAGATCCCTTTAAAATCTCTTGCCTCACACCTTAGGCTTGTGCCCTCTAGTTTTGTACTCACTTAACCTTGGGAAAAGACCCTGGTTGTTCACCTTATCCATGTCCTTCACGATTTTATGTACCTCGAAGGTCATCTCTCAGCATCCAATGATGCAGGGAAAACAGCCCCAGCCTATTCAGCCTCTCCCTATAGCTCAAATCCTCAACCCTGGCAACACTTTTGCACATCTTTTCAGAATCCTTTCATGTTCTGTAATATCACTCCTACAGCAGGGAGACCAGGACTGAAAGCAGAATTCCAGATGTGGCTGAATCAATGTCCTGTAGACCTGCAAAACAATGTCCCAACTCCAATACTCAGTGCACTGACCAAGTACACCAAACGCCTCCTTCACTACCCTGCCTATCCATGATTCCACTTTCAAAGAACTATCAACCTGCATGACAAGGTCTCTTTGTTCAGCAACACTCCCCAGGACCTTCCCATTAAATGTATAAGTCCTGCCCTGATTTGTTTTTTCAAAATGCAGCACCTCACATTTACCTGAATTCACTCCACCTGCCACTCCCCAGCCCATTTGATTGAAGTCCCATTGTACTCTGATCTTCCCGATCCACTTCCTCCAGATCCAATTTGGTGTCTATGTAAATTCACTAACCATAGGAATCATTGATATAAATGACGAAAAGCAGTGAACTCTGCACCGATCCGTACACCATATTGCTCATCACAGGCTTCCAGTCCGAAAGGCAACCCTTCACCACTATCCTCTGTCTCCAACCTTACAGCCAATTCTATATCCAAATAGCTAGTTCTTCCACCTTGAATGTCTTTCTGAAGTCCAAGTTAGTGATTTCCATACACAAAGCCATGCTGACTGTCTCTAATCATTTCTTACCTTTCCAATTACATCTAAATCCTATCCCTGAGAAGCCCTTCCAACAACTTACCTGACTCCAGGCTCACCAGTGTATTGTTCCCTGACTTTTCCTCATCACCTTTCTCAAATAATGGCGCCAGTCTTCCAGCACCTCAGTGATACAAATATCTCAGCGAGGGACCCAACTATCACTTCCCTAGCTTCCCACAAAGTTCTGGGATTCACCTGATCATGTATCAGGGATTTATCAATCTTGATGCATTATACAAGTTCCAGTGCCTCATAACTTATATGGACACTTGTCAAGTTATCCCTATTTATTTCTCCAAACTCTCTCACTTCCATATCCTCCTTCAGTAAAAGCGGACATGAAATACGCAGATAGTATCTCTCCTGCCTGCTGCAGAACCATAGACAATTTTGTTGATCTTTGAGGGTCCCTATTCTCTGCCTGGTTACTCTTTTGTCCTTAGTGCATTTCTAGAATCTCTTTGGATTTTCCCCAAACCCATTTCACAAAGCTCTCTCGTCCACTTTTTGCCCTCTTAGTTTCCCTCGAGTATACTCCTACTGCCCCTATATACCTCTAGGTATTCACACAAACCCAGCTGTCTGGATTTGCCATATCCCTCCTTCATTTTCTTGACCAGAGCCACAATTCCTCTTGACAGCAGCATTCCTTACACCTCCCAGCCTCGGCCTTAACAGGAACATACTGTCTATATACTCATTGTCGCAGGCCTATGGGGGCAATGGCAGATGAAGACAGAGAAACAATCAATCATTCTCAGTAAAGAGGCAGTGCTGGGAAAGATACCAGCCGAAAGGTAGATGGGTCTCCTGGCCGTGATGGAATGCATCCCCGGGGACTGTAAGAAATGGCAGTGGGTAAATAGCAAATACACTCGTGATAATTCACTAAAATTTGCTGACTCTGGGACGGTTCTAACAGATTGGAAAGCTGCAAATGTGATGCCAATATTTTAAAATGGGCGTGTCAGCATAACTTCTGTAGTGGGGGAAATGTCTGATCACTCAAGAAAGAAATAGTGAGCTATGTGGATAGAAATTGTCTCATCGAGCAGACACAGCATGGATTCATGAAAAGTGGACGACACTAAGATGAGTGGTAGAGCAATGTGTGCAGAGGCCACTGTCAGTCTGCACAGGGATACAGAGGTTAATTGAGTGGTTATGGGTCTGGCAGATGGAGGACAATGTTGGGATATGTGAGGTCATCCATTTTGGTCGGACTAACAACAAACTGGATGATGAAATGGTGAAAACATGCAGCATGCTGCTGTACAGAGGGAGCTGGGTGTCCTTGTGCATGAATCACAGGAAGCTGGTTTGCAGGTACAGCAGGTAATTAAGGCAGTGAAGGGAATATTGTCCTTCATTGCTAGAGGGATGGTTATGCTGCAGGTGTACAGGGGGCTGGGGAGGCCACACCTGGAGTACTGTGTAGGTTTTCGTCCTCTACTTCAGGAAGGATGTAATGGCGCTGGAGGGGGTGCAGAGCAGGGTCACTAGTTTGAGTCTGGAGTTGAAAGGGCTGCCTTCTGAGCAGAGATTGACAAAACTGGCGTGATCCTCATTGGAATTTAGAATAATGGGAGATTGTATAGGAAAAACATAAAATTATGAAAGGAGTAGATAAGATAGAAGCAGGGAGGTCATTTCCACTGGACTGGACAAACTATGGTGCATAGCGACAAAATAAGGGGGTATCAGATTTAGGACTGAGTTCAGGAGAAACTTCTTCAGCTAAAGGGTTGTGAATCTGTGGAATTCCCAGCTGATTGAAACAGTTGAGACTTTCATCTTGAATGTCTTTAGGTCAAAATGTAGATTTACGAACAGGAAAGGAATTAAAGGTTATGGGAGAGAGCAGTAAAGTGGGGCTGAGATCAGCCCTGATCTTATTGAATGGCAGAGCAGGCTGGACGGGCCAGATGGCCTCCTCCTGCTCCTATTCCTTACGTTACGTTCCCACTTTTCAGCCGTCCCTTTACCTGGGAATAGCAAAGAAGTATTGAAAGATTTTATCTTGTTCAATCACAATGCACCTTTATCCAATTTAGAACAGCAACTTGTAGATCTGGTCTATTCTTTTTTGGAACTATTTTAAAACTATTATAATTATCAGAGAATCCAGACAGTGGGGAAGCAGGTCATTCAGCCCATCACATCCGCACTGACCCTCAGAGACTCCCACCCTACCCATGTAATGCTGCCTTTCCCATGGATACTCCACCCAACCTGCACATCCCTGAACACTGTGGGTAATTCAGCCTGGATAATCCACCCAACCTGCACATCCCTGAACACTGTGGGTAATTCAGCCTGGATAATCCACCCAACCTGCACATCCCTGAACACTGTGGGTAATTCAGCCTGGATAATCCACCTAACCTGCACATCTTTACATAGTGGGAGGAAACCAGAGCAATCAGATGAAACACACGCAGATATTAACGATAAGGTGATCAATCCTTTCTTATTTCCCAGTTCCGTCCAAATAATTTCACTGAACTTACTCCCATGAATATCGTCCCCAAGCACAACTCTAATGCTATCCCTAACCAAAAACACCACTTGTCCTCCTCTCTTGTCCCCCTTTCTATCCTTCCTATAGCATCTATACCCTGGAACATACAGCTGCCAGTCACATCCATCCCTGAGTCATATTTCTATAATACCGATGATATCCCAGTCCCATGTTCAAACCATAACCTGAGCTCATCTGCCTTCCCTGTCAGGCCTCTTGCATTGAAGTAAATGCAGTGTAACTGCTCGGTTCTACCGCGTTCTGCCTTGACTGTTTGATTTCTGAACTGTACCAGCCTCAGACTTACCTCCTTTCTCACTATCTCTTTAGGTTTACCCCCACTCCCTCACTGGTTTAATGCCTCCCGAGTAGTACTAGCAAATCTCCCTGCCCAGACATTAGTCACCTTCCAATTCAGGGACAATCCATCCTTCTTATTCAAGTCACTTCTACTCCAGAGGAGAATTCAATGACCAAAAGATGTGAATCCTTCTGCCCTACACCAGATCTTTAGCCAATCATTCATCTCCTCCATCCTGCTATTCCTACTCTCACTAGCATGTAGCATTGGGAGTAATTCAGATATTACGACCGAGTATCTACTTTTTTATATTCCAGGCTAATTTGCTATATTCTCTCATCAGGACCTATCTTTTTCTCTTCCTGTGTCATTGGTATCAATGTCCAATGACCTCCCACTGGTTATTCTACCCTTTAAAGAATATTCTGCCACCAATCTTTTCTGAACATTTCAAGTTCCACAACATCCTTCTGATAGGTGGAGAATAGAATTGCACTCAATATTGTAAGAGTGGCCAAACCAATGTCCTGTACAGCCACAACATGACTGCCCAACTCCTGTACTCACTTCCCTGACCAATAATGTAAATCATACCAATCACCTTCACTATCCTATCCACCTGCGACTCTACTTTCAAGGAATTATGAACCTGCACTGTAAGGAAACTTTGCTCAGTAACACTCCCTCGGACCTGACCATTAAGTCTATCAGTCCTGCTAGGCTTTGCTTTTCCAAAAAGCAGCACCTCACATTTATCTAAATTAAACTCCATCTGCCACTCCTCAGCCCATTTCCCCATCTGATCAAGATCCCATTGAAACCTGAGGTACCCTTCTTCACTGCCCACTACACCTCCAATTTTGGTGTCACCTGGAAACTTACTAACAATACCTCCTATGTTCACATCCAAATCATTTATATAAATGATGAGAAGTAGTGGACCCAGCACCGACCCTTGTGGCACTCCAGTGGTCACAGTCCTCCAGTCCGAAAAACAACCTTCTACCACCACCCTCTGTCTTCTACCTTTGAGGCAGTTCTATATTCCAAATGGCTAGTTCTCCTGGTATGGTGAGATCTCATCTTGCTAACTAGTCTTCCATGGCGAACCTTGTCGAACGCCTTACTGAAGTCCATATAGATCCTATCTACCGCTCTGCCCTCAAAAATCCACTTTCTTACTTCTTCATAAAACAGCTCAGTCAAGTAAGTGACATGATTTCCCGCACACAAAGCCATGCTGACTATCCCTAATCAGTCCTTGCTTTTCCAAATACATGCAAATCCAGTCCCTCAGGGTTCCCTCCAACAACTTGTCTGGCACCAACATCAGGCTCACAGATCTGTAGTTCCCGGGCTTGTCCAAACCGCCTTCATTAAACACTATCATATTAACCAACCCCCAGTCTTCTGGCACCTCAGCTGTGACTATCGCTGATACAAAAATCTCAGCAAGGGGCCCAGCAATCACTTCCCTAGCTTCCTACAGAATTTTAGGACACACCTGATGAAATCCTGGGCATTTATCCACCTTTCTGCGTTCCAAGATATCCAGCCCCACCTTCGCTGTAATATGGACATTTTTCAAGGTGTCACCATCGATTTCCAACATTCTATATCTTCCATATCCTTCTCCACAGTAAATGCTGATGCAAAATACTTGTTTAGTATCCCCTCCCCACCCCATCGCCTGCAGATCCACACACAGGCTGCCTTGCTGATCCTTGAGGAGCCCTATTCTGTCTCTAGTAACCCATTTGCTCTTAATGTATTTATAAAAACCCTTTGGATTGTCCTTACCCTATTCGCCAAAACTGTGTCCTGTCCCCTTTTTGCCTTACTGATTTTCCTCTTAAGTATACTTCTATTGCCTTTATACTAGAAGGATGTTCTGGATTGGAATAAATGCCAAATATTTCATCTTGATAAAAGGGCAGGACTTACACTGATTAAAAGTCGGGCCTTGCATAGTGATATAGAACAAAGAGACCTCGGGGTTCAGATCTTTGCAGTTTATGTCACATGTAGACAGGGTTGTTCAGAAGATGTATAGCACACTTGCCTTCATTGCTCACACCTTTGAGTATAGGAGTTGGGACATTACATTGAGGTTGTACAGGATGTTGGTGAGGCCTCTTCTGGAATACTGTGCTCAGTTCAGGTTGTGCTGTTATAGGACAGATGTTATTAAGTCGGAGCGGGTTCAGAAGAGATTTACCAGGATGTTGATGGGAATGGATGCTTTCGGTTATAAGGAGAGGCTAGGTAGGCTGGGACCTCTTTCACTGGGGTGTAGGAGGCTGAGGGGTGACCTTATTGGAGGTTTATAAAATCCTGAAGAGTATAGGTAATGTGAACAGCAGGTGCCCTTTCCAGGAGGGGGCGCGATTCAAGAGTGGGTGAGAAAAGGAAGACCCTAAAAGACGTTCCGGATTTTATTTTTTGTTTTTGTACAGAGAGTGATTCACATGTGGAATAAACTAGCAGAGGACGTGGTAGCTGTGAATACAATTACAATTTAAGGGTGGCACAGTGGCTCAATGGTTAGCACTGCTGCCAGGGACACAGGTTCAATTCCTGCATTGGGTGGCTGTCCATGCGGAGTTTGGATATGCTTCCCCGTGTCAGCGTGGGTTCCTCCAGGTGCTCCCGTTTCTTCCCACAAGCCACAGATGTACAGGGTAGGTGAACTGGCAGTCCTCAATTGCCCATAGTGTTCAGGGATGATTGGGTTTAGTGAATTAGTAAGGGGTAAATGTAGAGTAAAACGGTACGGGAATGGGATTCTAAGAGGAAAAAGCATTTGGACCTGTACATCGATAGGGAATGCTTGGATGGATTTGGACTAAGTGGAGGTAGATGCGATTAGTTCAGTTCGAATTTATGGTTGACACGGACTGGTTGGAACACAGGGTGTGTGTCAGTGCTGTATAACGTTCTGACTCTATCGCTCGTTATCTCTGTAAATTCCTCTATGCTCGGAACTCTCCGTCAATGCCACCTCATCCAGTCTTACAACTCTTCCTTATCTCGAAAATTCCTCTCCAGCCTCAAAACTCAAAAAAGTCTATCAGAAATATCTCTATCTCTGTAACATCCTCAATCCTCAGAATTCTCTCCAACTTTCATCTCCTCCAGCTTCATTACTCTCCCTATCTCTAATCCCCTCCAGTCTCTCAAAGCTCTGCTATATGTGCCTTTTTTATTTCCAGCCTTCAGGATTCCCAATGTTTATTTCTCACTTGATGACGGCCCTTTCCGATTCTGTGCTGAGCTTCTGAATTCTTCCTTAAACCTCTCAATCTCCTTTTCCTCCCAAAACATCGGCCAATCATCTGTCATCTACTCTAGTATCACCCTTTCTGACCTGAAGTCCAATGGAGCTTGTCATATTCCTATAATAAACATCTTAGCGGTCTACAGAACAGAAAAAGGCTCTGGTAGTACATCGGGTCTGTGACAAAGAAAACTACCACCTAACTGTCCTCATCTATTTTCCAATAATTGTGCAAAAGTCTCATCTATCATGGCATTGCAAGTGCACACTAAATACATCTCAAATGCTACCGGGATTTCTCTGTCTCTCACCCTTACAGACAGTGAGGTTCAATGCAACTGTTGCTCGATGATGACATCACCCACAGGAACACAGAGCAGCTGGGTCTGTGCAAACCAGAGATCACCCACACATTGGGAAGGATGGCAGGGTCCCTGAGAGGGGGCATAGGAGATTTACCAGGATGGTACAAGGAATGGAGGATTTTTGTTGCAGAGACATGCGTGTTGTTAATACATATCAAGAATATCCATCTACAATAGATGGACTCTTGTTCTCAACCTCTCCCCTTGCCTGGGCTGTGGTAACCTTCAGGTTAAACCCACCACCAGACATTTCTCCCTAATGAGAGAGCAGCCCTATGGTCTGGTCAGACAATGCTGCCTTTCCCTTTTACACAGTGATGCCACTGTACCCTGGGGATGGGGAGAGGGAACGCTGAAGGTGGTGGATGGGACACCACTCAGGCACAGTGCTTTGTCATGGAGGATGTTCACTTTAATATTGTTGGTGTCTGCACTGATGCAGGCAAGTGGAGAATGTTCCAACACAATCCTGATGTGTGCCTTATAGGGAGCAAACAGACATTGGGGAATCAGGGGTTTGGGGAAACAGATTGTTCTCCTTGTAGCAGAGGAAATTGCGGGTGCCCTGTGACAGAGGGGTTTTCAGATTTAGAATAATCCACCTTACACTCATGAGTTCATCAGAAAAGGATTACAGGACACATATTGAAGACTTGGGGGAGATCTACTGAGAGTGTGGGGTGATTCAAAAGAGGACATTTATGCAGCAAATGGGAATGAGCTGGAATACAATACTCACACACAATGTGAATATCCAGCTCCTGATGAATTGAGTAATTTTGTCACAGTTTGGCGTTACAATTACTGAGATTACCATCTGAATGTCCACCTGTAATACACGTTTATAAAACTGTCACTGTCAGTTCATTTAAGAAACTCTCACCACCCCCTCCTCCTGGCCCAGGATGACTGGACACATTACCCCTTGTGGGGGTCAGCAGTTAGTTCAGGGGGAAATCTGTATGGGTTTCTGTGAGTTTCCACACTGGGTCTTCATGTGACTGAACAGGGCAGATCTTTGACACATGGGACACAATGTTTCAAGAGTCAGTGCGATGTGGAGAGCAGGATGTGCTTCTTTTTCTTTCCTTCCGTGCTACCGCTGTGCCTCATCAATTAGACAGGGGGGGTGAAAGGCTCATGCAGCTCGATGGGCAAGTTTTCTCCATTCTGACCCATGAGCAGCAAGCTCCTCCCAGTCATTCCAAAGAGTCTCTCTGAAAAGGTAACAACTGCTTCCCACTGCCCAGTGCTCCCAGGAAATGTTTAGAAGAATGAGCGGGGAAATCTCTGAGAAAAGGCAGAACGGTAAAGTTCCAAAAGGATTATAAACAGTTTACAGAGAGGGATTCATTGGAGAAGTGGGCAAGTTAGCAAATGGAGCATAATTTGGGAAATTGTGAAGTTGCTCATTTTGGAGGAGATAATAAAAGAACAGAGTGCTATGTAAATGGTGGAAACTGTCGAAAGCTGCACCACAAAGGGACCGGGGTAATTGCGTAGGAAGCACAGTTATAACAGGGAATCAGGATGGGGAATGGAACGTTGTTTCTGATTAGAAAGAGTTTTCAGTGTAAGTGTTTGGAGTATATACCTGAGAGTAACTTTACAAAGTGCGAGTGAGACCACATCTGGAGTAATGACAGAAGTTTTGGTCTCTTTATTTAAGGGAATACGTAATTTCATCCGAGGCATTTCAGAAAAGATGAACTGGGATGATCCCTGGCTTGTAGGGATTATCTTTTAAGAAAAGGCTGAAAATGTTGGGAGTCTACTCACTGGATTTGGGAAGAATGAGAGGTGATCTCATTGTAACATGCAGGATTCTTAAGGAGTTTGACAGGGTAAATACTGAGAGGATGTTTCCCATCATGAGGGATCTGGAATCAGATACTCGGATAGTCACGGAATCAAGGGTTCTGTTTTAGATTCGTCAGGTTTAAGGCAACATCAACACGGGTCAGGGGTTTCAGTAGCAATGGAGCTGGGGTGAAGGGGGGGAAAGCAACGTTTTAGAGATTGGAATTCCTGGTGTTTGTGATTGTGTAGATACCTGATCAGAAGGTCACCTTGGGGTTACAGATATGAGAGCAATATTGTGAAGAGTGTAGTTCTGCCTCAGACAGTTCCCAGGGAGAGGGAGGGGCTCAGCAGTAAGGGAAAGGAATTTGTAATAGCAACTGAAGGCAATGGGTTTAACCATTTCAATGTTCCGTTGCAGGAAATTGTAGCCAATCGCGTAGTGGGAGTGTGATGAGCAGTTTGATTACTGAGTAATGGAGAGGGATGATGGGGAGGGACAGCTAGGCATTGTCAGTGTACATGTGAACCCTCAGACAGTGCTTTTGGACGATGTCACCTCCTGACAGTATGTGGGTGAGAAACAGGAGGGACCAAGAATCGATCCTTGAGGGACACCACATACAAGGAATTTAGAAAGGAATGGGAGAGTGGGGATGGAGTAGGTTTTTCCAACAACGGTGAGGTCAAAATATTACTTTGTAGCAGAATGGGAGAGAAGGACTTAACCAGAAAAGACAGACAGACAGAACAAGGAACAATACCTGTGATTTGTTTTGGTGAGGGGAGGGAGGTGGGGGTGATGTGGAGGAAGAGCCCAACTCCAAAAACACACTTTCTTCATTGGTGACATCACCCAACTCCACCCTAGTCTCAGCTCATTTACTGAATGCAGGGATGGACGAGTATTTATCTCCAGACTTAATTATCCAAACACTCTTGGCCAGCCTCCCACATTCAACTTACATGTAATCTCAAGAGTATCTTAAAGCCTCCTGCCCAAGTGCTCACTTGTACCAAAACTAGTTGATCCATCGAAAGGCTCCTATTTACAGGCAACAATTTAAAATTCTCACCCTGTGAACATCCCTGTCTCCCTGCACCACACACCCTGCAAGACCTTGACAACTCATTTGTGTTTTTTCATTGCTTCACCTGTCTGGCTGTTTCTACTGTTGCCAAGGCAACACTGTCTGGAATTCCCACCTGAACCCTCTCAGACCTGCTTTCCTCTTTTAAGGTGTTCTCGAAAACCTGCTCATTTGGCAATGCTTTTGATCACTTGACCTAGTATCTCAATCTGTGGCCTTATGCCAGAATTTTTCAATAGTATTTCTGTGAAATTATAAACATGATTCAAAAAAACAAACTGTTGCTGATTTGCACATACATTGTCAACTCTTCAATATTGCTGAGTGAATAATCTATATCAGCACTTACCCAACCACATTGTAGGAGCACCTTCACCACGCGAACTGCAGCTGGACAGGGAAATCAAACATCACCCTCTCCACAGGCAATGGGGCTTTGGCACTGATCACTGGGATCTGTGGAGGGAGAAACACAGTTGCTATTTCAGGGAGTGCAAAATGCATTATAAGGAGGGAAAATGGTGCAGAATTTGGAATTTTCAAATTTGTGTTTTACAATGTGCACTAAGTTCTGTAGAACCTCTCATTCCATACCATGAAAATTTCCTTCTCTTTCTGGTCTATGTCTTTCCTTTCCCCTGCCCTGCACCTTCACACATTTCCAATGCCTTGGCCACAACAACACTGTGCTGTCAGTGAAGTTTATCACGTGGTTGAGTATTGTCCCGCCCCTCATTCACTCCGATTGGTTGAAGGACCAACTGGCACATCCTGGTCCTCGAGTCCCCGTCCCCCGACTCTTATTGGTCCTGCGCTGACATCAATAATCCGAGGCCCATTGTGGGCTGGAGCATGCTCAGTGCTTCCTGCTTTTGCTGCTGTTCATCAGGTATAAGAGAGAGAGAGGGCTCATCCCTGTTTCTCCTGATGTCAGACAATAACAGCAACTACCTGAACTATGTGAACACTAATGGCAACTATGTAGCCTTTCACGTTGACAAATCTCCTAAAATGCTTCACGGATGATGGAAACGTTGATTAAAGAGAACGATTTTTAGATACATCTTTAAGGCGGACAGAGGGGGTGAGGGAGGATATTCCAAAGGTTTGTGTCCTCAGCAGATCCAATCGTGCAGTGATATAGGTGGGCAACAGCTTACAATGGAGACAGTTAGTGGCTAACCACAGGTTAACAACCTCATGTCGTAGCCACCTCATGTCACAGCCTGTCATTACACACTACCTATGGTTAGCCACTAATAGTCTCCATTAACAGCTAGTCAGCCTCCCCCAGTCAGATCGTTATCCACTCCTTTATCCAACCGCTCTTCTCACTCTATCCCCACCTTTACTCCTTTTATCTTGCCCCCATCCCCCCACACTATCTTCTGCACATAAACGGACTTTTTCTTTCTCAGTAACATCTGTTCTGTGGAAGGGACACTGGATCCGAAACGTTAACTCTGATTTCTCGTCACAGATGCTGCCAGACCTGCTGAGCTTCTCCAGAACCTCCTGGTTGTTGTTTCTGATTTACAGCATCTGCAGTTCTTTTGGTTTTAATTTACCGGGAGTTTGTAATTCATGTCCAACAGCCTCTGTCTCAGTCTCTGCTGTGTCTTCCACCCCCACCCAGTGACACTGCACATCCACAGCTCATGGACAGGTGTTGTCTTGCTGGCCACACCCCTCATTCACTCCCATTGGCTGCAGGACAACACAGACTCTCCTCCTATTGGTCTGGAGCAGCCGTTAATCAAGCCAGGCACCATTGTCATGAGAGTGGAGGGCTAATCCCTCTCTCTGCCCTGGGATGAGCTTCATCATTCACAGTGAATGGGGCAGTATCACAGAACACAGGGCCTGGGGGCTATTCAGCCCATTGGGGCTGTACTCTCCCCTTCTGGAGATGCTGCAAATCTGTCCCAAGTCCCCTCCCATGAGCCCATAGCCTCCCAAATCTTTCCTTAAAAAGTAAAATTCCAAGTCTGTTTCAAAATACCTGCTGAATCTGTGTCGTTCAGAGTGTTCCAGATGCTCAGAACTTACTGACTAAAATAGTGTTCACATTTTCACCTCGTATTATTTGCCAATTACTTGAAAATAGTTACTCAAAATTGTGACAGTGGTAACAATTCCTCTCTCTCTCTCTCTCTGTAAATTCAAGACCTTGGAACCAAATCTGCACCAGATCGAAATCACTGCTTCACCTTCTCAGCTCCAAGGATAATTATCTGTGCTTCAGCTGGCTCTGCACAAAAGAGAGGAATGCACCTTAATTTATTAACATCAAAGAAACAGACCTTCGGTCCAATATGTCTGTGCCAACAAGGAATCCTAAACTAATGGATTCCCATTTACCAGCTATTAGTCTGTGTCCATCAAAACCGTTTCTATCCATGTACCCAATTGGAAGCCTTGTCAAAGTTGTGATTTTTATCAGCTTCCACTACTTCATCTGGTAGCCCCTCCCATACATACACCACACTCAGATTGAAAACATTGCCACTTAGATCCCTTTTAAATCTTTGCCCTCTCAACTTAAACCCATGTGCTCTAATTTTGGACCCACCTAACCTGAGGAAATAAGACCCCAGCTGTTCATGTTATCCATGCCCCTCGTGATTTTATAAATCTCCATGAAGTCACCTCTCAGTCTTTGACTCTCCAGAGAAAATAGCCCCAGCCTATTCAGCCCCTCCCTGTAGCCCAAATCCTCCAATCCTGGCAACGTTTTTGTAAATCTTGTCCAAACCTTTTCAAGTTTCACAACACCCTTCCCAGAACAGGGAAATTCAAACTGAAAACAGAATTCCAGAAATGGCTTAATCAACATCCTGTCCAGCCACAATATGGCGTCCCAGCTTCTGTATTCAATGCATTGACCAATAACGGAGAGCGTTAATGGACCCATTTGCCAGCGGTTAACACTTATCCCTCTAAAACCTCCCTCTTCATGTACCCAATCAGATGCCTTTTAAATGCTGCAATTGTACTAGCCTCCACCCCTTCCTCTGGCAGTTCATTCCATACTTGGAATGCCCTCAACATGAATAGCATGCTCCTTAGATCCCTTTTAAACCTTTTCCCTCTCACTTTAAACCTGTACCCTCTAGTACTGGACCCACCGAACTTGGGAAAAAGTCCCTGACTGCTCACCTTATTCATGCCCTTCATGATTTTATACGATCACCTCACAGCCTCCAAATCTCCAGGGAAAATAGTCCCAGCCTATTCAGCCTTTCCCAATAGCTCAAACCGTCCATCCCCGGGAAAGTCCTTGTAGATGTTTTCTGAACCCTTTCAAGTTTTTCAACATTATTCCAAGAACAGGGAGATTGGAACTGAAAACACACTGAACAAATATCTTTCCATTCAAGTCCTTAACACTACAGCACTCCGAGGCCATGTTGGTAAAGTTAAAACCACATATCACTGCATCCACATTATTCTTACAGATAACTGAGGTCTCCTGGTAAAATTGTGTCTCAATTCCCCGCTAACTATCCCAATAAGCTGATCATCCCTTTCTTATTTCTCAGTACAACCCAAGTAACTTGCCTGGATGTACTCCCAGAAATATACTCCCGAAGCTCAGCCATAATGTTATCCTTAATCAAAGACGCCACTCCCCCTGCTCTGTTTCTCTCTTTCTATCGCTGCTATAGCATCTATACCCTGGAATATTAAACTGCTAGTCCTATCCATCCCTGAGCGATGCCTCTGTAATTGCATCCCAGTCCCATGTTCAAAACCATACCCTGAGCCCACCTGCCGGACCTGTAAGGCCTCTTGCACTGAAATAAATGCAGTGTAACTGGTCCGTCCCACCTCATTCTGTGACTTGCTCTTGCCTGCCTTGACAGTCTGACCGGTGAACAGTACCAGCCTCAGACTCACCTCTTTCCTCACTATCTCTTTATGATTACCCTGACTCCCTCACAGGTTTAATGCCTCCCGAGTGGCACTAGCAAATCTCCCTGCTCGTCAGGACCCCATGCTTTCCCCTTCCTATGCCACTGCTACCAATGTACAATGACCTCCCACTGGTTATTCTCCCTTTTGAGAATATTCTGCTCCCTCTGTGAGACATCCTTGACACTGGCACCAGGGCTGCACCACCCCATTCTGATCTCTCACTGTCAGCTGCAGAAACGGCTGACTGTGCCACTGTCTAGAGAGTCCTCTATCACCATCGATCGTGTGGAACTGGATATACCTCAAATTATGTTAGAAGCCAGTCTCAGTACCAGTAACTTGGCTGTCAGTACTACATTCCCCTGAAAGTCTATTACCACCTACATTTTCTAAAACAATATACTTGCCTGAGATGGGGATAGCCACAGGAGACTCCTGCAGTACCTACCTATCCCTCCTAGCTTTCCTAGGGGTAACCCATCTACCTGACTGTATCTGCAGTATCCTGCAATCCTGAGACTACCACCTATCACACTCCCCGGCTCCCGTCAATTCCTCACTGCCTTTAATTACTCCTCCACCAATCCATGCGATCCAACAGGATTTGCAATCACACTTCCTGCAGACAATCATCAGGATAATTGAAACTCTCCCTAATCTCCCACATCCGACAGGAACAGCACGCCACTCTACAACAGGCCATCTCTCCGCCTTCACAATCTACAGACCAAGACAAAGGCACTGTCTTACTGCTCGAAAAATACTGCCCGAGAATAACTTAACGCTTACGTTTTATATCTTAAACATTTAATCAAGAGATCCTAAGACATTAAAAAGAAATTCTCACCTGATTCACGATTGTAGATTTAATAAAATAAGACCGACTAAGATTGATATTTGAACAGACTGAAACTCACTGAGCTGATCCCCGGCTCTGAGTACTTCCAAGGGTGAGGTCTCTCTGAGGGCAGCTGTGAAATGTCACTCCATTTCCAGAGAGGTTTTTAACTTCACAGCAAGTCACCTCAGAGAGGTCACTGCTTGGTTTTATTCACTGGGAGTTGCCTTTGCTGCCCAGACCAGTATTTATTGGCCACCTTTACTTGTCTTGGAGAAAGTGGTGGTTAACCGCCTCCCTGAACTGCTGCAGTCCATGTACACCACAGTGATATTTGGAACACAGTCCCCCTCTGGCCCGACAACCCTCCCTGTCTCTGTAATCCCCATCCGGCTTCAGAAATTACATGTCCGTGGCATAAGATTTTTATTTGGATTCATTTTTGTTTAATAACCCCCCCCCCCAAAAAAAAAGTGAAATATTTCGCCCCCAAACAAATTTCTGTTGATTGACCTTTTGGAGAGGCTGACACACGGAGGTTGCAGTATTTTATCTCACATTGTACACGTAGAATGATGGAACTTTCTTTTAAACATTGCTAAAAAGGGAGGCAATGGATTAATGGTATTCCTGCCAGATGAGTGATATGTGCAATGTTCCGAGGATTCGGGTTAGAATCCCAACATGGCTGATGGTGGCATCGGAATCCAATACAATCTCGAATGAAAAGGCTAATGATGACCATGAAACTATTGTCGATTGTTAGAAAACCCATCTGGGTCACTAATGTCCTGTAGGGAAGGAAATGTTCATCCTCACATGATCTGGCCTACATGTGACTCCAGACCCACAGCAATGTGGTTAACTCTCAACTGCTCTCAAGAAAAATACATTAAAAACAAAAAATACTCCGCAGGAATCACTTAAAAACTTGCTGTTCCCATTGGGACCATGGGAATTTCTGAACGGCCTGAACTAAAACGGAGTTTCAGCTTCACCTTCTCCCTGTCTCCCCTCACTCTGTTTACACCCAACTCCAAAACACACTCATTGAGCCAAGCAGCCCTCACAGTTCAGCCCTGTCATTTTTATTGTCTGCTCACACCTACACTGCCCTCAGCCTCCTGTACTGTTCCAATGCATATCAATGGGAGCTCAGGAACAGCACCTCATATTTCAATTCAGCCCTTTGTAACCCCAGAGTCAACATGGACCTCAGTAGTTTCTGAATGAACAGACAGTTGTCAGAATATGGAACATTCCACTTGAAAAGATACTGGAATTTGAGTCCAAAAGGAATTTTAATGGGAAGTTTGCAAGTAATTGAAAATATGAACTTTACAGGTTAACATCATGAAGTGGAAGATTGGGTCTAAATCTGAGAGATCTTACAAAGAGACGAGGTGTAATTTGGATAAATCTTGTGATCCCTCTCAGGCCAATATCTCCTTCCTCAGCTGCAGGGCCCAGAACAGAGCACATACCCAAAGGGTGATCCAACCACGAATTTGTACATCTTTCTGCTTAACAAAAATATTGGAGATATCTTCCCACAAATAGAACAGACAAACCTTTCTCCTTCCACAGTTAAATGCCAATGATATTCAGATCCTGATGACTCCATTGACTGTAAAAACCTGCTTTTGAGATCCCAACTTCAATTATTCTGATTTAATATCCTATGAAATGAATTCACAAAACAAAACTCAGTCAGTACAGGAAGAATATAAAGACATACTTTTTTCTTGGTATGTGCTTGATGTGTAAATGCCTCTCTTCAAATTGTACACACCCCCCATCCTTGGAAGAGGACATGTGCCTCACTGAACCTTGCCCCCAATAAAGATGGCGGCCATAGTCCAGGACCTATCAACGCCTGAGGGCTGCAGCCATTTTCCCATCTGATGCAAACGTGGGAAAGAGTTTCTAATTCAGACTAACAACCCGCACAGAGTGTAATTAAAACTTCCCAATCTAAAGTGACTCATTATCTCCCTGTCTCCAAGGCCACTCTCCCCTTCCCTGTTTCTGTCTCCCACACTCACCAACGGCCGAGTCACGTGGCACTGCACAGGCGGAGTTACTGGTGACGTGTCATCCCACTGGCCACGCCCCTCATTCACTCCCATTGTTTGGATGACCAGCTGGTTCCACTTGGTCCACCAGTCCCACCACATTTTCCTATTGGTCCGAAGCTGCCATCAATCAGCTGGACCCCATTGTGAGGTCAGTGGTGGGATCCTCCCCCTGCCTGAATCAAACCCGGAAGGTGGATGGATGGTGTCAATCAGGAACAACAAGCAGGAGGTGCTGGGAATGCTCAGCAGGTCTGGCAGGATCTGGGAACAGAAATCTGTCCAGTGGGTCTTCCTCAGAACCGATGGGAGCTGGGAAAATTAGAATGCTAACAGCGTGGAGACAGGCCATTCGGCCCAAAAAGTCCACAGCGTCCCTCCGAATGGTATCCCACCCAGACCCATTCCCCTACCCTATTACTGTATATTTCTCCTGACTAATGCACCTAACCTACACATCCCTGAGCATTATGGGAAATTTAGCTTGGCCAATTCAACTAACCTGCAGATCTTTGTACTGCAGGAGATAGGGGTTAAAGAGTAAATAATGGGCAGGTACAGAACACAGAGAGAGACCGGAACATTTGGAAAGACAAAGGAATGGAGTACGATCTGGCTGGGAGGGTGCATAGCTGTTAATGGAGGGAACAGGGACCTGTGTCTGGCAGCATCTCAATGGTGGGGGTGGAAATGGCAGCTGATGATCTACGTTCTGATGCAAAAACAGACCCCGAGCTTCCAGCTACCTGCCACTTTAACACACGAGCCTGTTCCCTGGCCAACATCCCTCTCTCATGCTGACTGCAATGTTCCAGTGAAGCCAGAACATACCAAATGGCCCCGTATTTCAAGGACTGCAATTTCCCTCCCATGTGGTCAATACCATCCACTATATCTCCTCCACTTTCCGCACCTCTGCCTTTGAAACCCACACCTCCAACTGCAACAAGGATAAAACACTCCCCCCCCCGCCCCAAGTCCTTACCTTCCACCCAGATACAACACATTATCCTCTGCCAGTTCCACCACCTACAATCAGAACGCACCACCAGATTCTTAAGGGGTTTGACAGAATAAATACTGATGTGTCTGAGGGTAAATACTGAGGTGGGAGTTTGAAACCACATTCTGAGTCAGTCACAGAATCAAGGGTTCTGTTTCGGAATCGTCATGTTTAAGGCAACACAGACACGGGTAAGGGGTTTCAGTAGCAATGGAGCTGGGATGAGGTGGAGACAAGCAACGTTTAAGAGATTGGAATTCCTGCTGTTTGGGATTGTGTAGATGTCTAATCAGAAGGTCACCTTTGGATCAGATACAACTGCAATACTGTGAAGAGTTTAGTTCTGTTGCATAGTCACCAGTGAGAGGGAGAGGCTCAGCAGTAAGGGAAAGGAATTTGTCAGGCAACGGGTTTAACCATTACAATGTTTCATTGGAGGAAACTGCACCTCATCGAGCAGTGGGAATGTGGTAAGCAGTTTGATAACTGAGTAACAGTGGAGTAATGGAGAGGGATGATGGGGAGGGAGAGCTGGGCATCGTCAGTGTACATGTGAAACCCAACATGGTGCTTTTGCACAATGTCACCTCCTGGCTGTATGTACGTGAGATACAGAAGGGACTAAGGACACCAAATGCAAGGAATTCAGAAAGGAAAGGGAGAGTGGAGATGGAGCAGGATTTTGGGAGAGAAGGACATAACCAGAAAAGACAGAACAAGGAAGAATATCTGTGAATCGGTGAGGGGGACTGATGAGGAGGAGGAGGAAAGAGAGTTGGAAAGTCTATAGTTTAGTGAAATTAGGGTAAAGGGTCAAGATGAGCTCTGATAAGGCTTGACAAGAGACTGGAGGAAGATGTAAGTTTAGGACAAAAACCGGGAACACCACATGAGGCAGTTTGGCTCCATGGGCTAGTGGGAGGGAGGGAAGCAGCAGGTCGGATCATCTCAGTCTTAGTAACAGAAACTCCATGTGCTCCAAACTCTTGTTGTTGGAGGGAAGGATGGAGGAGACAGGATGATGGACAGTGTTACACAAAGAAACAAAACCTGGGTAAGTGATATTTAAAGTGAGTGAATAAACCGAATGTATTTAACTTTTATCCAAAATATAAAAGCAAACGACTGAAGTCCTCGTTCGAATGCCAACTTGGCAGATAATGGAATCTGAATTCAAGAAAAAAATAAGTGGAATTAGGAATCTCCTGATCTCCATGGAACCATTGTCAATGGCAAAAAAACAATCCTGCCAACCCGACAGTGGCCCAGCCAGCTACTCACTGTATTAATCACTGCAAAGTCTCAACAAAGGAATGAAACTGGATGGACCACTCGGCATCTAACAGGGCACCAGAAAATACAACCACAGAATCAGCCCACTCGATGGTGCAATGTCCTCCAGAACAACATCTGGAGTTTGGTGCCAAAATGTGCAGAGTTGTCTCACAGACCAATCAAGGAACAGCCTGTCATACTCATACTCATGGAATCAACCCTTACAGACAATGACCAGACACCACCATTACCATCCCAAGATATTGAGATTGTGGTGATGGAAAAGCACAACAGGTCAGGCAGCATCCGAGGAGAAGGAGAATCGACGTTTCGAGCCTAAGCCCTTCATCAGCCTGACCTGCTGTGCTTTTCCAGCAGCACATTCTCGACTCTGATCTCCAGCATCTGCAGTCTTCACTTTCTCCTGAAATCTCTGAATATGTCCGGTCCCACCGGCAGGACAGACCAGGTAGAGGTCGTGGCACAGACAGGGAGGATTTGACCTCGGAGTATTCAGCATTGACTCCCGACACCAAGAAATCTCATGGCTCCTGCTGATTACCATGTACCGTCCTCCCTTGGCTGATGAATCACTTCTCCTTCATGTTGAACAACATTTGGAGGAAGCACTGAAGAAGTAAAATGGTGTCAAACGTACTCTGGGTACAGGATTTCAATGTTCACAATCGAAACTAGCTCTGCAACAGAATTAGTGACTGAGCTGGTCAGGTACTGAAGGACATAACTGTTCAACTGAGTCTGCACTGGGTGGTGAGGGAACCAACAAGGGAGAAAAACATACTTGATCTCATTGTTATGAATTGACCAGCTGCAGATATATCTGTCCATGACAGTATCGGACAGGACACATTCCTCTTGGAGACAAAGTCTTGGCTTAAAGTTGAGAAAAACCTCCATTGTGTTGAGTGGCACTATCACCGTCCTAAATGGTACAGACTTTAAAGAGGTGTAGAATCTCAAACTGGATCTCTCTGAGGTACTGTGGGACATCAACAGCAGCAGAACTGTACTCCAGCACAATCTGTAATCTCATGGGTTTGTACATCACACACTCACCCATCACAACAGACAGTAAATGAGGGCATGCCATGAGCAGCACCAGGCATACCTAAAAATGAAGTGCCAACCTGGTGAAGCTACCAAGCAGCACTATCTGCGTATCAAACAGCATCAGCAGCAAGCAACAGAGTTAAGTGATACTACATCCAATGGAACAGATCGGAACTCTGCATTTCTGCTGCACCCAGTTGTGAACGGTGATGGACAATTAAATAACTCACTGGAGGAAGCATCACAGATATCCCCACCCTGACTGTTGGAGGGGCCTCACACACCCATGCACCAGATACGACAACAGCATTTGCAGCAATCTGTATCCAGAAGTGCAAAGTGGGATGATCCATCTCCAGTGGTTTCCAACATCACAGATGCGAGTTTTAAGCCAGTTTGATTCAGTTTGGATAACATCAAGAAATGGTTAAGTAGTGCAGAGGCCACAGGCTCTGGCAGTAATACTCATGGCTTGTGCTCCAGAACTTACCACCCACCAAGCCAAGTACCGCTCCAGCACTGGCATTTACCCGACAATGTGGAACATTGCCCAGGCACGTTCAACACAAAACACAGGGCAACCCAACCCAGGCAATTTCCACCTCTCAGTCCACATTCGATCAGCAGTAAAGTGATGGAAGTAGTCATCAACAGGGCTACCAAGCAGCAGCTGCTCAGCAACAGCCAGCTTAGCGACACTCATTTTAGGCTCCACCGGGGTCACTCAGCTCCCAATTTTGGTACTGCCCTGATTCACAACCTGACAACCAGCTGAATCCCAGAGGTGAGGTGAGAGTGACAGCCCAGTCCCACTCCAAGACCACTATTTCTAGCTGATTCTACCCTTGTCTCAGCTCATACACTCTCATCCACCTTTCGTTATCTCCAGACTTCATTATCCAAACACACTCCTGGCCAGCTTCCCAAATTCAACTTCCCTCTAATCTCAAGAAAAACTAAATCTCTGCTGCCCAAGTGCTCCCTTGTACCAAAACGTGTTGATCCATCAAAAGGCTGCTATTCATAATCAACAACATAGAGCCACAGAGGTGTACAGCATGGAAATAGACCCTTCAATCCAACCTGTCCATGCCGACCAGATATCCCAACCCAATCTAGTCTCACCTGCAGGCATCCGGCCCACATCCCTCAATTTAAAATTCTCACCCTTGATGTATTCCTGATTGTGACCATCCCTAGCTCGCTGCATCACACACCCTTTGAGATCTCGACAACCCATTCTGTTCGAGACTCCCAATGATCTGTTAATTCATTACCTCACCTGTGTGGCTGCTTTTACAGTTGCCAAAGCAACAAGGTCTGAAATTCACAGCCAAAACCTCACAGGTCTGCTTTCCTCCTTTAAGAAATTCCTCAAAACCTGCTTATTTGGCAATGCCTTTGGTCACCTGACCTAATATCACCATCTCTGGCCTGATGTCTAAAGTTCACAAAAATATTTTTGAGAAATTGTAAGCATGATAATAGAGATACAAACTGTTGTTGACTTGGACATTATGTTCAGATCTTTACTGTTGCTGAATGAATACTATGTAATGTCTCTTACCCAACCACATTGTGGGAGCACCTTCACCACACAAACTGCAGCTGTAAAGAAAGTCAAACATCACCCTCTCCACAGGCAACAGGGCTTTGGCATTAATCACTGGGATCTGTGGAAGGAGAAACACAGTTTATGTTTCAAGGATTACAGGGAATGAAAATGGTGCAGAATGTGATGGTCAGAAATGTAAGGAAAATACACTTGCTTATTGGACAAAAAGATTTTTTGACTGTTATTCAGTGTATAAGTCCTGCCCTGATTTGCTTTTCCAAAATGCAGCACCTCACATTTATCAAAATTATACCTCATCTGATCAATATCTTATCGTAATCTGAGTTAACCTTCTTCATTATTCACAATATCTCCAATTTGGTATGATCTGCAAACTCTTTTACGATACCAAATAATTTAAATGAATGATGAAACAAATCCAGAAATAAACATCCATTTCTCTGAGTTTGAATGTGCTCTGTGTAAATCCTGCCCAATGACTCTGTACCAGAGAAAGGCTGCACTTGCGCCTGGCTGCACCTTGCCCCCTACAAAGCTGGCAGCTCCGCACGTGTCCAGTGAATTCTTGTCCCGAATAAAGATGATGACGCGCATTCATGCCAGCAGCCACACTGAGGTATTCCCCGTTTACTGAAAACACGAGACTGGGACGTTCAAATGTGTGTTTTCCGATGTGCACATTTTGTTTGCAAAACCTCTCCGCTCATACAGAATCTCTCTAACCTTCTGCGGTTCCACAGACAGCCTTGATGATTTTTTCCGGGTACCTATTCTCTGCCTGGTTACTCGTTTGTCCTTAATGTATTTGTACAATCACTTGGGATTCTCCTTAAACCCATTTCCTAAAGCTATCTCATGTCCCCTTTTTGCCCTCCTGGTTTACCTCGAGCATACTCCTACTGCCTCTATACTCCTCCAGGGATTCACACAAACACAGCTCTCTGTACCTGCCATATGCCTCCTTCATTTTCTTGACCAGGCCCTCAATTTCTTTCGACAGGCAGCATTCTCTTCACCTCCCAGCCTTGGCCTTAATAGGAACATACTGTCTATATACTCTCATTGTCGCAGGCCTATGGAGGCAATGGCAGATGAGGACAGAGAAACAATCATTCCCAGTTAAGAGGTAATATTGGGAAAGATAACAGCCTCAAGGTAGATGGGTCTCCTGGCCCTGATGGATTGCATCCCAGGGACTAAAGGAGATGGCGGGGGTGGTGCTTCGCGGAGGTGGGTGGGGGTGGGGTGGGGGGGGGGGGGGAGAGGTGAACAACAAATAGACTCGTGATAATTCACTAAAATTTGTTGGATTCTGAGATGGTTTTGACAGACTGGAAGCTGCAAATGTGGTGCCACTATTTTTCAAAAAGGACCTGTTAGCTTAACTTCTGTAGTGGAGAAAATGCTTGAATCCCTCAAGGAAGTAGTGGTGAGATATCTGGGTAGAAATTGTCTCATTTAGCAAACACAGCATGGATTCATGAAAGGCAGGTCACGTTTAAGGATTTACTGGAATTATTTGAGGATACGACGAGCGCGTTGGACAAGGCGGACTCGGTGGAGGTGGTGTACCTGGATTTCCAGAAGGTATTCGATACGTTGCCAGACAAAGGGCTGCTGTATAAGGTAAAGATGCACAGCATTATGGGTAATTATTATCATTGATACAGGATCGGTTAACCAACAAAAAATAAAGAATGGGGATAAACGGGTGTTTGGATTAGTGTTGGCTCTACAACTGTTTGCAATTTACACAAATGTTTTGGAGTTGAGGACCAACTGTACCGTGTCAGAGTTCACATTTGATACGAAGATGAGGTAGAGCAATATCTGCAGAGGCCACTGTCAGTCTGCATGGGGACACAGGTAGGTTAAGTGAGTGGGTAAGAGTCTGGCAGATGGAGTTCAATGTTGCGATATGTGAGGTCATCCATTTTGGTCGGACTAACAGCAAACTGGATGATGAAATGGTGAAAACATGCAGCATGCTGCTGTACATAGGGAGCTGGGTGTCCTTGTGCATGAATCACAGGAAGCTGGTTTGCAGGTACAGCAGGTAATTAAGGCAGTGAAGGGAATATTGTCCTTCATTGCTAGAGGGATGGTTATGCTGCAGCTGTACAGGGTGCTGGGGAGGCCACACCTGGAGTACTGTGTACAGGTTTGGTCTCCTTACATTAGCAAGGATGTACTGGCACTGGAGGGAGTACAGAGGAGGGTCACTAGTTTGAGTTGGGAGTTGAGGGTTGGTGTATGTGGAGCGATTGAGAAAACTGGTTCTATAGTCATTGTGATTTAGAAGAATGGGAGGTTGGAGAGGAAAAGAAATATGAAGAAGGTAAGAAAGATAGAAGCAGGGAGGCTATTTCCACTGGGGGCGGGTCAGACTAGAGCATAACCTCAAAATAAGGGGGAGCAGATTTAGGACTGAGTTCAGGAGGAGCTTCTTCAGCTAAAGGGTTGTGAATCTGTGGAATTCCCTGCCGAGTGCAGCATTTGACGTTATCAACTTGAATTCCTTTAAGGCAAAATGTGAATATGTGAACAGGAAAGGAATTAAGGGTTATGGTGGGAAAGCAGGAAAGTGGAGCTGAGGCCATGAAAAGATCAGCCCTGATCTTATTGAATGGCAGAGCAGGCTGGAGGGGCCAGATGAAAGTTCTTGCCTTGTGCCATCAAAATTGGCCTTTGTCCAGTTCAGAACCTTAACTTTTAGATCTGGTCTATTATGTTCTGTAACTATTTTAAAACTAGTAGAATTACCAGAGAATCCCAACAGTGTGGAAGCAGGTCATTCAGCCCATCACATTGATACTGACCTTGAGAGCCTCCTAACCTCTCCCTGTAACATTGCATTTCCCAGGGCCACCCAACCTACACATCCTGAACATAATGGACAATTCAGCCTGGATAATCCAACCTACCCTGCACGTCCCTGAACACTGTGGGCAATTCAGCCTGGACAATCCACCCAATCTACACATCCCTGAACACTGTGGGCAATTCAGCCTGGATAATCCAACCTACCCTGCACATCTTTGGACTGTGGGAGGAAACCAGAGGATACAGACGAAATCCATGCAGAAAACCCCAATAAGGTGATCATCCCTTTCTTATTTCCCAGTTCCACCTAAATAATTTCACAAGGCCTACTCCCAGGAATGTCCTCTCTCAGCAAAAAAACAATGCTATCCTGAATCAAAAATGCCACCCCCCTCCTCTCTCGTCCCGCTTTCTATCCTTGCTATGGCATCTATACCCTGGAACAGTAAGCTGTCAGTCCTATCCATCCGTGAGTGATACCTTTGTAATTGCGATAATATCCCAGTGCCATGTTCAAAACCATACTCTGAGCTCATCTGCCTTCCCTGTCAGGCCTCTTGCATTGAGGTAAATGCAGTGCAACTGCTCAGTCCGACCTCCTCCTGTGCCTTGCCCTTGCCTGCCTTGACTATTTGACTTCTGAACTGTACCAGCCTCAAACATACCTCCTTTCTCACTATCTTCTTGGGTTTACACCCACTCCCTCACTGGTTCAATTCCTCCCAAGTATCAGTAACAAATCTCCCTGTCTGCATATTAGACACCTTCCAATTCAGGTACAATCCATCCTTCTTATGCAGGTCAACTCGACTCCAGAGGAGATCACAATGATTACAAAAGCCCTTTGGATTGTCCTTAAACCCATTCGCCAAAGCTATCTCACATCCCTTTTTTGCCTCCTGATCTCCCTCTTAATTATACTCCGACTGCATTTATACTCATTTTTTTTGGATTGGAATAAATGCAAAATATAACATACTGACAAAACAAACGAGGGCAGGACTTACATTCAATAAAAGTAGGCCTTGAGTTGTGATATGGGAACAAAGAGACCGAGGGCGTCACAACTTTGAAGTTTGTGTTACATGTAGACAGGGTGGTTAAGAAGGTGCTAAGCATACTGACCTTCACTGTTCAGACCTTGGAGTACAGGGGTTGGGACGTTATGTTGAGGATGTACAGGACGTTGGAAGGCCTCTTCTGGAATACTCTGTCCAGTTTTGGTTGTGCTGTTATAGGAAGGATATTTTTAATTTGGAGCAGGTTCAGAAGAGATTTACCAGCATGTTGCTATGAATGGAAGGATTGTGTTCTAAGGAGAGGCTGGGAATGTTTTAACTGGCGTGCATGAGGTTGAGGGGTGACCTTTTTAGAGGTTTATAAAATCAGAAAGAGTGTAGACAAGGTGAATAGCTGGTGGAGAGGGGGATTCAAAACTCGTGTGCATTCATTTTGAGAAGAAATAAGAAAAAAATGAGAAAAAGACATTAGGGTTTTTAAAAAAATACAATTTACACACGTGGAATGAACTTCCAGAGGAAGTGGTTGCTGTGAATACAATTACAATGTTTAAAAGACATTCAGATAAGTGCATAAATAGGAATTCTTTGGATGGATGTGGACCCAGCGGAGGCCGGTACAATTAGTTCAGTTTGGAATTATGGTCGGCATGGACTGGTTGGACCACAGGGTCTGTTTCCTTGCTGTATAACATTGAGGCTATTCATCCATCCTCAACTCTCCCGATCACTGTCACCTCATCCAGCCTCACAACTCTTCCTGATTTATATAATTCCTCTCCAGCCACAGAACGCTCCCTATCTCGTCCGCCAGTTTCTCAAATCTCTGCGATATGTTCCTTACTTTAGTTCCAGCCTTGAGGATACCCTCATTCACTCCGATTGGTCGGAGGACAAACTGATACGACATGGTCCTCCAGTACTGCACTTCGGCCCTATTGGCCAGCTCTGACATCAATCATCCGGGGCCCATTGTGAGGTGAGTGGTGGGATTCTCTCCCTCTCTGTACTGGGATGAGCTTCAACATTCACAGACAATGGGGAAGTATCACAGAGCACAGGGGCTGGGGGCTATTCAGCCCATTTTGGCTGTACTCTCTCCCTCTGGAGATGCTGCAAATCTGTCCCAATTCCCTTCCTATTTGCGGGTAAAAAATGAGGTCTGCAGATGCTGGAGATCACAGCTGAAAATGTGTTGCTGGTTAAAGCACAGCAGGTTAGGCAGCATCCAAGGAATAGGAAATTCGACGTTTCGGGCATAAGCCCTTCATCCTGATGAAGGGCTTATTCCCGAAACGTCGAATTTCCTATTCCTTGGATGCTGCCTAACCTGCTGTGCTTTAACCAGCAACACATGTTCACCTTCCTATTTGCCCATAGCCCCCCAAATCTTCCCTGAAAATGTAAAATTCCAAATCTGTTCATGAATAACTGCTGAACCTGTCCAGCTGCCATTCAGACTGTTCCAGATGCTGAGAACTTACCAAATAAAATAATGTTCATATATTCACATATTACTTGCCAATTACCTGAAAATATTTACTAAAATTGTGACATTGTTAACAATTCCCCTCTCTCTGCAAATTAAATATCCTAGAAACAAATTTGCAGCTAGGCAAAATCACTGCTTAACCTTCTCAGCTCCAAGGACAATTATCTGTGCTTCTGCTAGCTCTCCACAAAAGAGGAACACATCTTATTTTCATTTATTAGTGTCATAGAGATGTACAGCACAGAAAAAGACCTTTGGTCAAATTTGTCCATGCCAATTAGGAATCCTCAACAAATGGAGCCTCAGTTGCCAGCAATTGGTCCGTATCATTTGAAATCCTTCCTATTCATGTACCCAATCAGATGCCTTGCAAATGTTGTAATTGTATTAGCCTCCACTACATCATCTGGCAGCTCATTCCACACACACACCACACACAGCTTGAAAACTTTGACCCTTAGATCCATTTTAAATCTTTGCCCTCTCAACTTAAGCCCATGAGATCTTGTTTTTAACTCACCTAATTTGGGGGGGAAAGACCCTGGCTGCTCACCTTATCCATGTCCCTCATGATTTTACAAATCTCCATGAAGTCACCTCTCAGTCTTTGACTCTCCAGGGACATTAACCCTGGCCTATTCAGCCTCTCCCTGTAGCCCAAATCATCCAACCCTAGCAAAGTCTTTGTAAATATTGTCTGAACTCTTTCAAGATTCACAATATCAGAACAGGGAATTCCAAACTTAAAACAGAATTCCTGAAATGGCTTAATCAATGTCCTGTCCAGCCACAATTTGACGTCCCAGCTTCTGCACTCAACCCATTGATCAATAAATTATAAGTATAGCAAATACCACCTTCACTAGCCTGCCTACCTGCAACTCGACTTTCAAGGAACAATGAACCTGCACTCCATGGTCTCTATGTTCAGCAACATTCCCAAGGACTGAACCATTATTTGGAGAGGTCCTTCCCTGATTTGCCTTTCCAAAATCCAACAGCTTACATTTGTCTAAATTGAACTCAGTCTGCCATTCCTCACCCCAACGGCCCATCTGGTCAAGATCCTGTTGAATTCTGAACTAACCTTCTTCACTGTCCATTCCACCTCCAATTTTGATCTATTCTGTAAACCTACTGACCATAACTCATATATTCACATCAAAGTCAATTATTTAAGGACCCAATATCCACTCCTGCAGCACACTGCTGCTCACAGGCCTCCAGTCCACAAAGCAAACCTCTTTCACCACACTCTGCCTCCTACCTTCAAGCCAGTTTTGTATCCAAATGGCTAGTTCTCCCAACACTTCATGTTATCTAACCTTGCTAACCAGTCTGCTTTGTGGAACATCGTTCAGTGTCCATATAGACAACGTCCACAATCTGCTTTCATCAATCATCTTTGTCACATCTTCAAAAAACTCAATCAAGTTTGAGAGAGAGAAAGAAGTTCCCACACACAAAGCCATGTTAACTATCCCTAATCATTCATCGTCCTTCCAAATACATGTAAATCCTGTCCCTCAGAATCCCTTCCAACAACCTTCCTGCCACTGACTTCAGGCTCACTGTTCTCTTGTTCCCTGGCCTTTCCTAACCATCCAGTATTACCTCCTCTGTAATAAGGTCATGAGCCGGGCAGCAGTGGATAATTCATTTACAGAAAGGTCTGTGAACATAATAGTAAAATACTAAACAGAGCAAAAATACACTCAGAGACTGAGGAAGCTAGAAAATGAACAAGTGGACATCAAGGAGCTCAGAGGCCAATCAGAGCAGTGCTCACTTTTATGATCCCACAGTCAGAGATGTCTAGCACCGAAACTGACTCTTCAATCCAACCATTTTATGCCAACTAGATATTCTAACCTAATCTATTCCTATTTGCCAGCACTTGGCCAACACCCCTCTGAACCCTTCCTATTCAAATGTCTTTGAAATGTTACAATTTTTGTTGCTCTTTCGGCTTCTGTCACCTCTCACCCTAAACCTATATCCTCTAGTTTTGGGCTCCACGACCCTAGAGTAAACATCTTGTCTATTCATGCTATCCATGCCCCTCACTATTATATAAACCTCTTCAACATCACCTCAGCCTAATACACTCCAGGGAAAATGGCCCTAGCCTATTATGCCTCTCCCTGCAACTCCAATCCTCCAACCCTGGGAACATCCTTGAAGATCAATTCTCAAACCTTTCAAGTTTCAGTGCCTCCTTCGAACAAGAGGGAGACCAGAATTGCAGACAGTATTCCAAAAGTGACCTAACCAATGTCCTGTCCAGCTCCTTTACTCAATGCTCTGACCAATAAAGGAAAGCATACCAAATGCCTTCTTCACTATCCTATCGACCTGTGACTCTACTTTCAAGGAACTGTGAACCTGCATTCCAAGGTCTCTTTATTCAGCAAGACTCTCCAAGACCTTACAATTCAGTGTGTGAGTCCTGCTCTGATTTGATTTGCTAAAATGCTGCACCTCACATTTATCTAAATTAAACCCTATCTGCCACTCCCCAGCCCATTGGTCCATCTGATCAATATCCCATTGTATTCTGAAATAACCTTTATCACTGACCACAACACCAACAATTTTGGTATCACCTGCAAACTTACTAACAGCACCGCCTCTATTCAAATCCAAATCATTTAAATGAATGACGAAACAAATCCAGAGGAAACAAAAATCCATTTCTCTGGGTGTGAATGTGCTCTGTGTAAATCCTGCCGTATGACTCTATCAGGGAGAGCTGCACATACTCCCCTCTGAAACTTGCCCCCTACAAAGCTGGCGGACGCACGTGTCCAGTGAATCGTTGCCCCGAATAAAGATGGCGACACTTACTCGAGTCAATCGCGAGATGCGGCATTTTCCCGTTTACTGCAAAAACGAGACTGTAAGTATCAAATTTGTATTTTCCGATGTGCACCAAATGTTTACAAAATCTCTCAGCCCAGACCAACACCATTTCCCTCCTGCTTCCTGCTGTTTATTTCTTTCCTTACCGACAACTCTCCGCCCGCGCTGTCCGCGAGGATGATCACGTGGTATAGTTAAGTCCCGCCTCACATTCACTCTGATTGGTCGGAAGGCCAACTGCCCTGCCTTGTCCTCCGGTCCCGCCAGGTCCTTTCATTGGTCCGCCGCTGACATCAATCATCCGGGGACCATTGTTGGCTGGAGCATGCGCACTGCTTCGTGGCTTTTGTTGCTCTGCTTAAGTTATAAGAGTGAGGGACAAAGTTAAAAACACACAACCACCTGATGAAGCAGCAGCAGCGCTAGTGCTTCCAAATGAACCTGCTGGACTATAACCTGGTGTTCTGGGAATTTTAATTTTGTCCATCCCAATCCAACACCAGCACCTCCAAGTCTCGAGTGAGGGTGGAATGTATAACATAAGAACTAAGAACAGGAGAAGGCCATCCTGCCCTTTGAGCTTGCTCTGCCATTCAATAAGATAATGGCTGAACATTTCGTGGACGCAGAACCATTTAACCATGTTCTCACCGTATTCCTTAATTAATTATTTATTTTTTTCTTAAAAAAGCTACCTTAGCTTTAAAAACGTTTACTGAACTAGCATCAACTACTTCCCTGGGCAATGAATTCCATTGAGGTTAAGAAGTTCCTTCTCAATTCAGTCCTAAATTTGCTACCTCTAATCTTGAGTTGATGCCCTCTTGTCCTAGATTCACCTGCCAGTGGAAGCATCCTCTCTACTACTATTTTATCCATTTCATTCATTATTTTATACGTTTCCATCTTCTGAATTGCAATGAGTATTATCTCAATCTACTCAGTCTCTGTTAAACCAACCCCCTCAACTCTGAAATCAACCTTGTTAACCTCCTCTACACCCCCTCCAGTACCAGTACATCCTTTCTCCACGAAGGAGATAAAAACTACATGGAGTATTCCCGGTGTGGCCTCACCAGCTCCCAAAACAGCTGGGACATAACCTCTGCTTTTAAACACAATCTCTTCAGCAACAAAGGACAAAATTCCATTTGCTTTCTGAATTGATTGTTATACCTGGTGACCAACCTTCATGCAGAAGGATACTCAGATGTCTCTGCATTGCAAAAATGCAACTTATAAAAATTCAAGTAATAATTTCTTTTTTTAACGTTAATCCAACCAAACAGTATGACTTTACATTTACGAACATTATATTACATATGACCGATCATTGCTCACTCACTCAATGTATCAAGTTCCTCTGTAAAGTTTCATAGTCCTCTGCACACATTGTCCTGCTACTCATCTTAGTCTCATATGCAAACTTTGACACCCTACGTGTGGTCCCCAACTCCAAATTATCTGTATCAATTCTAAATAATCGCAGTCGCAATACTGATCCCTGAGGCACACTAGTAGTCACTGATTGCCAACCAGATCCCCACACTTTGCTTCCTGTTAGTCAAACAATCTTGTATCCATGCTAATTCTCTACTCCTAACACCATGCACCCTTATATTATGCAACAGCCTCTTGCATAGCACCTTGTTGAAGGCCTTTTGGAAATTCAGGTACACCGCATCCACTGGGTCCCCGTTGTCCACCGTGCTCGAAATGTCTTCATAGAATTCCAAAAGATTTGTCAAGCATGACCTGCACTTTGGGACAATTTCTATCAAGTCCCTCCTACTTCTTCCTTGATAATAGACCCAAGCATCTTTCCCACTACAGAGAAGAAGCGAACTGGGGTATAATTCCCCATTTTTTGTCCACCTCCTTTTTAAAATAGTGGTGTCACTTTTGCTGCTTTCCAATCTGCTGGTACTGCTACAGAGTCCAGCGAAGTTTGGAAAATTACTGTCAGTGCATTTGCTATTTCTCCTGGCATCTCTTTTAGTACACTGGGATACATTCTGGCAGGGCCAGGAGAATTTTCTTTTATTTGCTCAATTACCTCCAACAGTCCAACACTAACTGTTCTGTAATAATGATAGTTTCCAAATCCTCACCTACCTTTGTTTCTTTGTTAATTATTGGCAAGATATTAGTATCCCCCACTGTGACATCCCATAACTAAATGCTCCTTCTCTTTTTCCAAAGGACAGACATTCACTTTAGCCACTCTTTTCTCATTATGTATGTTAATATAAACTTTTGCTATCTGTCTTTATAGTCTGTGCTAGTTTATTTTTCTCATTTTTATCTTACATATCTTTGTTGCTGTTCTGTGGCTTTCTGTTGACCTATAAAGTTTTCCCAGTTCTAGTTTCATGCTGGTTTTGGCCACTTTGTATGCCTTTCAATTTGATCACTTTCCTTAGATACCCATTACAGAGAACACATTTTCTTACAGTCCTTCCCTTTGACTGGAATATACCTTTGCTGAGGACTTTGTAAAATGTCTTTGAAAATCTTCCACTGCTCATCAACTGTCCCACCATAAAATCTTTGTTTCCAGTCTACGTTTTCCAGGTTCTTCCACATTCTATTGTAGTTCCCCATGTCCAAGCACAGGACCCAGGTATTAGGTTTTATCTTCACACTCTCCACATGTATTAAATTCGACCATACAGTGATAACTTCTTCCGAGAGGATCCCTAACTCTGAGGTCACTAATTATTCCTGTCTCATTGCACAGGGGCCAGATCTTGGATAGCTTGCTCTCTTGTAGATCCATTTCATACTGTTCAAGTAAAATATCACAGATACATTTAATGAACTCCTCAAAGCTACCCTGATTGAGCTGGTTTGACCAATCTACATGTAGATTAAAATCACCCATGATAATAACCGTACCATTTTTACCAGCATTAGTTATTTCTTTGTTTGTTGCCCATCCCGATGTGATGTTATTATTTGGTGTCGTATACACTGCACCTATCAGTGACTTCCTTGTTAGAATTTTGAATGCATCATTCCTGTTTCTCCTAATGTATAGCAATAAGAAAAACTACTTGCATTGTATGGAATCTTTCACAATGGCAAATCTCCTAAGGTGCTTCATGGATGATGAAAACATTGATTAAGGAGAATGATTTTTTAAAAATCTTAAAGGAGAATTGAAAAGGTTAGGGAGACTATTTGACAAACTTGTGCCCTTGACAGCTCCAATTGTAGAGTGATGCAAGTGGGGTGGATTGGAAAGGGAACATGCAAAGGGGAAACGGATGAGTGCAGGCAGTGTATAAAGTCTTACGGACAGAGGAGATTCCAGACTGAGTCTGTCGGTCATAGACAGTATGGCTGCCTCATAGAGTTTGAAGCATTGCAATGGGTCCATGCAAGTCATATAAGTCAAGGATGGTATAACGGTGTCTGAGAGTACTTTTGATAAGGACTTGATTACTGAGGTAGTGTGGGCTGAGGTTCGAACAGGAGAGGAGAGGTCACACTGCTTGGAATTTTTATAAGCCTCCACAGAGTTCCAGGGAAGTGGAAGAGAAGATTTGCAAAATTATTCTGGGTAAGAGCAAAAGTACCAGGGTGGTCATTATGGGGGACTTTAGCTTCCCCAACATTGACTGGGAATGGTATAAATCTAGTGCGTTAGATGGATCAGTGTTTGTGCAGTGTGTACAGGGGGTTTTCCTGACACACTATGTCGAAGGACCGACAAGAGGGGAAGGCACATTGGATCTGGTCCTTGGTAATGAACCAGACCAGGTGTTTGATTTACTTTTAGGTGAGCACTTTGGAGAGAGTAACCATAATTCAGATGCGTTTAGTTTAGCGATGGAAAGGGACAGGTTCATGCCACAGGGCAAGAGGTGTCAATGGGGCAAGGACGATTATAATGCGATTAGGCAGGAATTAGGATGCATAGAGTGGGGTAGAAAAATGCAGGGGATGCAGACAATAGAAATGTGGAGCTGGTTTAAGGAACAGATATTGCATGTTCTTGATGGGTAAGTCCCTGTCAGGTAGGGAGGAAGTGATAAGATAAGGGAACACGTGGTTTCCTACAGAAATTGCGTCTCTTGTTACGAAGAAGAAGGAGGCTTATGTGTTGATGAGACAAGATGGTACAGATGGGGAGGTGGAGAGTTACACATCAGCTAGGAAGGATTTAAAGAAAGAGTTTAGAGCAGCAAAGAGAGGACACGAGCAGTCTTTAGCAAATAGAATAAAGGAGAAGCTTAAAATTTTCTATAGGTATGTGAGGAATAAGAGGATATGGTAGGAATAGGTCCAATCAAAGACAGAAGTGGGAAGTTGAGTGTGTACCCTGTGAAGATCGGAGAGGTACAAATGAATATTTCTCGTCGGTTTTCACTCAGGAAAAGGAGAGTATTGCAGAGGAGAAGAATGTGGTACGAGATATTAGACTAGAAAGGATCGAGACAAGTTAGAAACGGTGTTATCAATTCTAGAAGGAGTGAAAGTAGACAAGTCCCCTGGGTCGGATGGGATTTATCCAAGGATTCTCTGGGACGCTAGGGAGGAGATAGCAGAGCCTTTGGCTTTGATATTTGAGTTGGCATGGTCTACAGGTTTGGTACCAGAGGACTGGAGAATTCCAAATGTTGTGCCTTTGTTCAAGAAGGGCAGTAGAGATGACCCAGGTAATTATACACCAGTGTGCCTGACTTCTGTTGTGGGAAAGGTTGAGGAAAGGATTATAAGAGATAAGATTTATAATCATCTAGCAAACAACAATTTGATTTCTGATAATCAACATGGTTATGTCAAGGGCAGCTTGTGACTCACAAACCTCATTGAGTTTTTTGAGAAGATGACGAAGCATGTAAATGAGGGTAGGGCAGTTGACGTGGTATACATGGACTTCAGTAAAACTTTTGATAAGCTTCCACATCGTAGGCTGTTGGAGAAAATGCAGATACACAGAAATGAGGGTGTTTCAGCAGTTTGGATTAGAAACTGGTTTTCTAAAGGAAGACAGCGAGTGTTGGATGATGGAAAATATTCAACTGGAGTCCAGTTACTAGTGGTGTGCCACAAAGATCTGTTTTGGGACCGCCGCTGTTTGTCATTTTTAGAAATGACTTAGACGCAGGCACAGGTGGATGGATTAGTAAATTTGCTGATGACACGAAAGTCGGGGGAGTAGTGGACAGTGTGGAAGAGTGTTGCAGGTTGCAAGGGGACTTGTATAAACTGCAGAATTGGGCTGAGAGGTGGCAAATGGAGTTCAATACAGCTAAATGTGAGGTGATGCACTTTGAGAAGAATAACAAGAAGGCAGAGTACTGGGTCAATGGAAAGATTCTTGGTAGTGTGGATGTGCCGAGGGATGTTGCAGTCCATGTACATAGATCCCTGAAAGTTGCTACCCAGGTGGATAGTATTATTAAGACGGCGTATGGTGTGTTAAGATTCATTCATAGTGTAATTGAGTTCCAGAGCAGCAATATCATGCTGCAAATATAAAAATGCTGGTGCGGCCGCACTTGGAATATTGTGTGCAGTTCTGGTCCCCATATTTCGGAAAGGACATGGAGGAATTGGAAAAGGTGCAGAGGAGGATGTTGCGTAGTCTGGAGAGAAGGTCTTATGAGGAAAGGCTGAGAGAGTTGAACCTGTTCTCCTTGGCAAGAAGAAGGCCAAGAGTGAATTTGATAGAGACATACAAGATGATCAGAGGCTTAGATATGGGAGACAGTGGAAGGGTTTTTCTAGGATGATGATGTCAGTGTGCACGAGGGGGCATAACTGCAAATGAGGAGTGATAGATTTAAGACAGATGTCAGAGGCAGGTTCGTTACTCAGAGAATGGTAAGGGTGTGGAATGTGCTACCTGCTAATGTAGACAACTCAGCCACATCAGGAAGATTTAAGCAATCCTTAGATAACCACATGGGTGATTTTGGGATAGTGTACAGGAACGAGCTGAGAACAGTTCACAGGTTGGCACAACATCAAGGAGTGAAGGGCCTGTTCTGCGCTGTATTGTTCTATGACTATTGTGCTACAAGAGATTTGTGCTGTCTTAAACAGAGTGACAGATCTTATATTGTGGGCTTACGAAACATCACTGATCTCTACCAAACATGTACGAGGTAAAGTCAGGGCAATAATAAGATGCTGCAAAAGGAGGGGAACAGGTAACTGCATACAAAACCCTGCTCCTTCTCATCTATTTTCACCTCCAAAACTGAGGGAGTTCCAGAAAAGCACCTCCATATCCCACGACAACACTTTGCCCCCTCAGTCGTGGTATCTGGCTGTGCACGAGGAGTGGAAAAGTCTGTACTGGGGCTCTGAAACACTTGGTAAAGACTAAAATCATCTCAGCATTGAGAGTCCCACGACATTGTATGCATCTCCTGTTGTTTTTAATCTGTTCTTGACTTGCCTTGTTTTTCCAAATGAACCTGTTCAAAATTGTTACTACACACACCTGCACAAACTGTGAATTGAACTCAGGTCTCTCCGTCCAAGACTCGGGATATTTTCACATCAGAAGGCATCAGTTCTGACTTCCCTTGTTCTTCAGCCTGCTGAGTTACGCCTGAATCAACTCTGCAATTAGGAGGAAGGGGTGAATCTGGAGGACCGAACAGAGGCCGGTCCGCCAACCAGAGTGAGTGAGGAGCTGGGCCAATGCATTCTAGGGGAATGATTGGTCAGAAAGCAAACTGTTTTGCACGATTGTGATCATTCTTCCTCCATAGTGGAGCATTAAACCTCTCTCATAAATCAATGTGAGATTTTAAGAAGTAGTTGAAATGTAAATCTGATAACGTACATATTTCCAATCGATTTACACAACTAGAGTAAGAAACTTATTTTCAAACTCCCAAAACAATTGATAATTTACAAACCTGGCCAGTATGGTTAAGTTAGACCGAACAATCTGCTTGCATGCTAGACATCTCTATGTCTCTATTTCGAAAGAAAACTTATTAATGATGAATATTTCACCCATGATTACTTGCAAATATGAATATTGTCTATAAACTCACCGATAACCTCAGACGCACGCGCAGTTTGGTTTCTACGCAGAACATGCGCAGTGTCACACTGGCCAGGACACAAGAGAGAGACATGAAGCTGCTTTCTCCGGCAGCGGCTGCGATCGGCTTCAGAGAGCGGCGCTCAGAGCCGGTGTGAGGGAGCCTCGCTGGGAGAAAGGAGCGGAGAGAATTCACAAGTGCAGGATAAAGGTTAAAAAACCCGAAAAAGCCCCTCCAGGCCCGGGGAAGGAGGTGGCGGTCTCTGATCAGGGAAGCGGCCTAGAGTCACGGCCGCCATTTGTTTGAGGGAGCGCGGGCCCCAGGGCCGCCATCTTTAGAAGGTCAAGGTGCAGGAGGGCGGGGCTATCGGGGTCTGTAGAACAATCAGAGGAAAGGGAAGCCCCATTGTCATTGATTAATTCCATGAACACAGCGTCACTGGGCGGTCCCGCAGGAATCTCCTCTCTCAGTCCCTGCTGTGATGTTTCACCCCAATCAGAACCAGCAGCTCTCCTCCTCTCTCAGCTCCCCTTCTGTCCTTCCTGCAGCATCACGGTGGCACAGTGGTTAGCACGGCTGCCTCACAGCACCAGAGACCCGGGTTCAATTCCCGACTCAGGCGACTGACTGTGTGGAGTTTGCACGTTCTCCCCGTGTCTGCGTGGGTTTCCTCCGGGTGCTCCGGTTTCCTCCCACATTCCAAAGATGTGTGGGTCAGGTGAATTGGCCATGCTAAATTGCCCGTAGTGTTAGGTAAGGGGTAAATGTAGGGGTATGGGTGGGTTTCGCTTCGGTGGGTCGGTGTGGACTTCCACATTGTAAGCAATCTAAAAAAAAAACTGTCCCCTGGGGCATTGATCTGCCTGTCTTGTCCCTCCCTCAGCTGTTGTTCTGTAATACCTGTGATATCCCAGTCCCATCTGAGATTACTTCACTAAAGACAGGAATGCACAGGATGGATTTCTCTTACCATCAGCAATTGTTTAATACTCACTTACAGGTTTTTAATTATATCTTTTTTGAAGTATTTAATTCACATTCAATCATTTGCAATGGCGGAATTTGAACCTGTGTCCAGAGAACATTTGCTGAGTTTCTGGATAAATTGCCTCACATAATGCCAGTCGGCTATCACTTCGCCTGTTCACAGGTTGCACATCCCAGTGCAACATGAATCGAAACCCTATCTTTTTGCACAATTGTTTGATCCTGAACCCTGGTGATATCACTCAGTATCCCTCCATGTGGGGTCCCTCACCGTGTGGGTCTAATTGCTGCCTCTATCAATGTCTCTTACTCTTGTAGCTTCTCCAGATCCTGAACCAACAGAATTCTCCAATCCAGAGAGATGAGGCAGTACAGGCCCGGAATGGAGACTGGGATTTTCCAGATCTCTGTGGGCTCAGTGCCATTCTACATGTGTAACCCTCACAAGTATCAGTCTAATTTCCCATTCTGCCTATTTGTGTGTCTTCTACAGATACTCAGGGAGTTCCTGACTCAAGACACTTGCCAACTGCTGGTTGGGAAGATGATTGGTCAGCCAGAGAGACAAAGGTCAGGGAGGTCGGGAGCCTTCAGTAAAGCCTGCCGCCAGGTAAGGTCACTCACAGTGCACATAGCAGAGAGCAGTGAGAGGGCTCCAAACATCAGCTAACAGGACATGACATAGATATAGTGCTGGAGGGGGAGCACAGTACAGACTCCCCTCAGGCTCAATCACCACCCCTACTTTAAGTTTTATTGTACTGACTCAGCATCAGGAGTTCCCAGTTTGTAATCCAGGCGTGTGATGTCTTGGTGAGCACCAGGACAACAGAGGGGAATGCAGGCCTTCAAAGAGATAGTGGGAATGCTGCCTGGGATCTTTCTGTTCCCTAATTCCTCTCCAACATTGTATCTATGGCTCGTCTTGTGGATCAGTGTCTTCAATCATTCTAACACCTATAACAGTTCCCATCTCTGTCATGTCCTCTCCTCTCACCAATTTCTTGACATATTTGAAACGTCCAGTCCAGATCCCATCCACATCGCTGTAACTTGCGTCAGTTTCTACAACATGCCTTATCTCGATAGGCTCCTCCTCCAACAACTGAAGACATTGGATCTGTTTCTGTGCTGCATGATTCTTTATTCGAGGTTTCCTAATCGGAATGAGTTGGCCCATTTCCCTTCAAACCTTCTCCTCTCCATGTACCTGCCCAAGTGTCTTTTCCATGTTGTAATTGTTCTTATTTTTACCATTTTCTCTGGCAGTCCATTCCGTCTATGCACCATCCTCTGTGGATAATGTTGCCCCTCAGCTCCCACTTTAAATTCTTGCTCTCTCACATCACGTTTATGCCTCTAGCTTTGGCCTCACCTACCCTTGGCAATTCACGTTAGTTAGGCACTACATTGTTTCATAAACCTTCATAAGGTCAACCTGTGGCCTTATTGATGACAGTGTTACTAATATCTTCAACTCACGTACTCAATGCGCTGGCCAATGAAGGCAAGTGCGCCAAATGCTGCTTTCCCCACCCTGTCCACCTGTGATGTCATTTCCAAGAAACAAAGTAACTGCACCCCTTGGTCTCTCTCTGTTCGACAACACTGTCTAGGTCCCGAGCATTAACTGTGTTAGTCCTCCCTGGTTTGTCTGAACTAAATCCAACACCTGAATTAAACTCCATTTTCATTCCTTGGCCCACTGGCCCAGTTGATTAAAATCCCCTTCGATATCTATATCCCCTGCCCACTCTTCCACTAATCTTGGTATCCAGAGACTCCTATATTTTCACTCAAATTGTTTATGTAAATGTTGTGGTTCTGTTCGCCGAGCTGGAAGTTTTTGCTGCAAACGTTTCGTCCCCTGGCTAGGGGACATCATCAGTGCTGCGGAGCCTCCTGTGAAGCGCTGCTTTGATGTTTCTTCCGGTATTTATAGTGGTTTGTTCTTGCCGCTTCCGGGTGTCAGTTTCAGCTGTCCGTTGTAGTGGTTTGTATATGGGGTCCAGCTCGATGTGTCGGTTGATGGAGTTTGTGGATGAATGCCATGCTTCTAGGAATTCTCTGGCTGTTCACTGTCTGGCTTGCCCTATGACAGTAGTGTTTTCCCAGTCGAATTCATGTTGCTGGTTGTCTGAGTGTATGGCTACTAGAGATAGCTGGTCGTGTCGTTTTGTGGCTAGCTGATGTTCATGGATGCGGATTGTTAGCTGTCTTCCTGTTTGTCCTATATAGTGTTTTTTGTGCAGTCCTTGCAGGGTATTTTGTAAACTACGTTGGTTTGGCTCGTGCTGGGTATTGGGTCCTTTGTTCTAGTAAGTTGTCGTCTGAGTGTGGAAGTTGGCTTGTGTGCCGTTATGAGTCCTAAGGGTCGCAGTAGTCTGGCTGTCAGTTCTGAGACGCTCCTGACGTATGGTAGTGTGGCTAGTCCTTTTGGTTGTGGCATGTCCTCGTTCCGTGGTCTATCTCTTAGGCATCTGGTGATAAAGTTGCGTGGGTATCCGGTTTTTGGCGAGTACCTTGTATAGGTGTTCCTCTTCCTCTTTTCACAGTTCTGGTGTACTGCAGTGTGTTGTGGCTCTTTTGAACAGTGTCCTGATGCAGCTTCGTATGTGTGTGTTGGGGTGGTTACTTTCATAGTTTAGGACTTGTTCTGTGTGTGTTGGTTTCCCGTGTACGCTTGTGGTGAATTCTCCGTTGGGTGTTCTCTCTACTAACACGTCTAGGAATGGGAGTTGGCTATCCTTTTCCTCTTCTCTCGTGAATCGTATTCCTGTGACTGTGGCGTTGATGATTCAGTGTGTTTTTTCTATTTCTGTGTTTTTGATGATTACAAAGGTGTCATCAACATATCTGATCCCTTCCCCTCTCTCGCCCACCCGGCCCTCCCTCCCCTCCCCTCTATCGCCCTCCCGGCCATCCCGTCCCTCCCCTCCCTCGCCCTCCCGCTCCTCCCCTCCCTTCCCCTCCCCTCTCTCGCCCTCGGCCCTCCGCTCCCCTCTCTCGGCCTTCCCTTCCTCCCCTCCCCCTCGCCCTCCCGGCCCACCCCTCCCCTCCCCTCCACTGCCTTCCCCTCACTCTCACGCCCCCAGCCCTCCCGTCCCCTCTCTCGCCCTTCCCTCCGTCTCCACCGCTCTCTCGCCCTCCCGGCCCTCCCCTCTGCACTCTCGCACTCACTCGCCCTTCTGGTCCTCCCTCCCCTCCTTTCTCTCGCCCTCACCTCCCCTCTCTCGCACCCGGCTCTCTTCTCCCCTCCCCTCTCTCATCTCTGGCCATGCCGTCCCCTCACCTCTCTCGCCCTCCCGGCCTCCTCTCCCCTCCCCTCACTCGCCTTTCCCTCTCTCCACTCTCCTCTCTCGTCGTACTTGCTCTCCCCTCTCTCGCCCTCCAATCCCCTCTCTCGCCCTCCCTTCCCCTCCCCTCACTTCCCCTCCTCTCTTTTGTCCTCAGCCCTCCCCTCCCCTCTCCCGCCATCCCGGCCCTCCCCTCCCCGGTCTTGCCCTTTATCGCCCTCCCAGCCCACCTTCCCCTCCCCTCTCTCTCGCCCTCCCGGCCATCCCCGCACACCATCCCCTCCCCTCTCTCTCGCCCTCCCCTCTCTCTCGCCCTCCCCCTCCCCTCTCTCTCGCCCTCCCGGCCATCCCCGCACACCATCCCCTCCCCTCTCTCTCGCCCTCCCCCTCTCTCTCGCCCTCCCGGCCCTCCCCTCCCCTCTCTCACCCTTTCGGTCCCCCCTCCCCTCTGCTCTCTCGCCCTCCCCTCATCTCCTCTGTCCCGCCCTCCACTCCCTCTCTCACACTCGTCCCTTACTCCCCTCTCTCGCACTGTCATCCCTCCCCTCCCCTCTCTCGCCCTCCCGGCCCTCCCCTTCCCTCCCATCTCTCTCCCTCCCGGCCATCCCTCCCCTCACCTCTCTCGCCCTCCGGCCACCTCTCCCCTCCCCTCTCTCGCCCTTTCCTCCCTTCTCTCGCCATCTTGGCACTCACCACCCCTACTCTCTCTCTCCACCGGCCTGCCGCTCCCCTCCCCGCTTTATCCCTCGGTCCTCCCCTCCCCTCTCTCGCCCTCGGCCCTCCCCTCTCTTGCCCTCCCGACCCTCTACTCACCTCTCACGCCCTCTCTCGCCCTCCTGATCCTCCCGGCCTCCCCACCCCTCCCCTGCCCTCACCTCCCCCTCTCGCCCTCGGCCATCGCCTCGCCTCACTCGCCCTCCCGACCCTACCCTCCCCTCTCTCGCCCTTCCCTCCGTTAACGCCCTTCTCTCGCCCTGCCCTCCCCTCTCTCGCCCTCCCCTCACTCCTATCCCCTCTCTCACTCTCCCCTCTCCTATCCAGGCCCTCCCCGCCCCTGTCTCGATCTCCCCTCCCCTCCCCTCTCTCGCCCTCCCTTCACCTCTCTTGCCCTCCCCTCCCCTCCCCTCTCTAGCCCTCCCATTCCTCCTCTCCCCACCCCGGCCTCCCCTCCATCACTCGCCCTCGGCCCTCCACTCCCCTCTCTCGCCCTCCCTTCACCTCTCTCGCCCTCCCCTCCCCTCCCCTCTCTAGCCCTCCCATTCCTCCTCTCCCCACACCGGCCTCCCCTCCATCACTCGCCCTCGGCCCTCCACTCCCCTCTCTCGCACTTCCCTCCTTCCCCTCCCCTCTCTCGCCCTCCCGGCCCTCCCCTCCCCTCCCTCACTTCCCTTAGTCCCATCTCCTCTATCGCCCTACCGGCCCTCCCTCCCCTCCCCTCTCACGCCCTCCCGGCCCTCCCCTCCCCTCTCTCGCCCTTCCCTCCCTCCCCTCCCCTCTCTTGCCCTCCCGACCCTCGACTCACCTCTCACGCCCTCTCTCGCCCTACTGGCCCTCACTCAACTCACCTCTTTCGCCCTCCCGGCTCTCCCCTCCCCTCTCCCGCCCTCCCTGCCCTCCCTCCCCTCCGCTCTCTCGCTTTTCCCTCCCTCCCCTCCCCTCTCTCGCCCTCCCGGCCCTCCCCTCCGTTCCCCTCCCCTCCCATCTCTCACACTTCCCTCCCTCCCCTCCACTCTCTCACCCTCTCAGCCATCCCTCCCCTCCACTCTATCTCGCCCTCCCGGCCATCCCCTGTGCACTCTCGCACTCACTCACCCTTCTGGCCCTCCCTCCCCTCCTGTCTCTCGGCCTCCCCTCCCCTCTCTCGCACACGGCCCTCCCCTCCCCTCTCTCATCTCTGGCCATCCCCTCTCCTCCCCTCTCCCCTCCTCTCTCTCGCTCTCCCTTCCCTCTCTCGCCCTCGCGGCCTACCAGTCCCCTCTTTCGCCCTCAGACCTCCCCTCCTCTCTCACGCCCTCTCCTCCCTCTCTCTCGCCCTCGGCCCTCCCCTCCCCTGTCTCGCCCTTCCCTCCATCACCCCTCCTCTCTCGCCGTCCCGGCCCTCCCCTCCCCTCTCTCGCCCTCCAGGCCGTCCACTCCCCTCCTCTCCCCCTCCCCTCCCCTCCTCTCCCATCTCTCTCCCTCCCAGCCGACCCTACCCTCCCATCTCTCTCCCTCCCGGCCTCCTCTCCCCTCCCCCTCTCGCCCTCCCCTGCCTTCTCTTGCCATCTCGGCACTCCCCTCCGTTCCTCTCTCTCGCCCCCTGCCATCCGCTCCCCTCCCCTCTCTATCCCTCGACCCTGCCCTCCCCATTCTCGCCCTGCTGGCCCTACCACCCCTCCCCTCTATCGCCCTGCCGGCCCTCCCCTTCCCTCCCCTCTCTCGCCCTCCTGGCCCTCCCCTCCCCGGTCTTGCCCTTTCTCACCCTCCCAGCCCACCTTCCCCTCCCCTCTCTCTCGCCCTCCCGGCCATCCCCGCCCACCATCCCCTCCCCACTCTCGCCCTCCTGGACCCCCTCCCAACTCTCGCCCTCCCGGCCCTCCCCTCCCCTTTCCTCTCTCGCCCTCCCGGCCCACTCCTCTCCTCTCTCGCCCACCCGGTCCCCCCTCCCCTCTGCTCTCTCGCTCTCCCCTCCCCTCCGCTCTCTCGCCCACCTCTCCCCTCCTCTGTCCCGCCCTCCCCTCCCTCTCTCACACTCGTCCCTTTCTCCCCTCCCTCTCTCACACTCGGCCCTTTCTCCCCTCTCTCGCACTGTCCTGCCTCCCCTCCCCTCTCTCGCCCTCCCGGCCATCCCTCCCCTCACCTCTCTGGCTCTTCTGGCCTCCTCTCCCCTCCCCTCTCTCGCCCTTTCCTCCCTTCTCTCGCCATCTTGGCAATTACCACCCTTACTCTCTCTCGCCACCAGCCTGCCGCTCCCCTCCCCTCTTTATTCCTCAGCCCTCCCCTCCCCTCTCTGTCCCTCGGCCCTCCCCTCCCCTCTGTCGCCCTTCCCTCCCTCCCCTCCCCTCTCTTGCCCTCCCGGCCCTCCATTCATCTCTCACGCCCTCTCTCGCCCTCCCGACCCTCCACTCACCTCTCACGCCCTCTCTCGCCCTCCCGGCCCTCCCGGCCGA
>NW_026869286.1:77724-90853 GCF_020745735.1 Hemiscyllium ocellatum | reverse complement strand
AGGGGAATCAGTTTAAATATCACCACATGGAGGGGTTTGGGGTATAGTCAGAGAGAGGGAGACTGAGAGACAGTGTCATGGAAGGATGTGTTCCCAGGTTTCAGAATGCTGAAATGTAGACACTTCGACAGCATCCTGTAACATGAGCCAGTCTTCCCAGGAAAGATGGGAAAAAGGGATTTTGGTGTGAGGCCAGATGAGCAATTGTTTTGCATCTTTGTAACTGGAATTAGTTTCAACAGAATCTACTATGACTCATTGGGCAGATTCTAACAATAATTTGTTTTGGTTTGATCTTCCTTGAGTGTGACAGAGGGATCGTCCGCACGAGGCTGAACTATTTCCTGGTGCTATCACTTCGAACTCACCTCATTAACAACCCACCCCACCCCATGGTGTCCCTCTTATTCAATACCAGCCCGATTCTCCCACCCATCATGACTGGAGGTGCTCACCATCGCCCGGATGTCCCTGGATATTCCGTGATCCCTGGCACTGGTGAGATCTTTAAAAGGGCAATGTGCACACGGTTGAGCTTTCTCCGTTTGGAGCTGCCCTGCACAGTTTACCCCGAGCATGGCAGATAAGGGGCAATTACACCACGGTTTGTCGACAGGTGCACGGAGCTCCTGTTGGATGGGCTAGTACTGAGGGGGATCATTCTCTTCCCAGAGAAGGCCAAACTACCAGACCCACAGAGCATGGTCTGAGCTCCCCACCCAGCTCAGTGCAGTATCTGCGGTCTGAAGAAATGTCCAGCAATACCAAGCAAGCATCAATAACCTTCCCTGCTCTGTCAGAATAAGGGTCACCATATACTCTCTGCTCCCTCACACTCACTGTATATCTGTTATAGCACCTACCCCCGAACAAGGCTCATGCTCCACAACTCTGACTACTTCATGCATCACCTTCTCTCTCTCTCTGTCTGTCTCTCCCTCTCTCTCTCTCGCTCCCGCCACTTTACCCCCCCCCCCACCCCCCCCCCCACACACACACTAATGACACTGCATGGATACAACACTGTGGACTGATTCCCTCCGGACCCCTCACCATGTCCCCGTCTCCTACACCTACACCAGCACTAACAGCAGGGACACCCACCCCCACCCTCTCTCCCTCCCCCCCTCCCTTCTCCCATTCCAGGAGAAACAACCTGGAATAGGGCAGAAATGGCCAAACCGGGTGGTGGAGTGCCCGATATCCATTCCCTCACACCCCCCTCCCCCAGCCATGTGTGAAGGACCTGGTACTAGCCGGAGAGGACAGGGACACCTCGTGTGGAGATTCTGAAATATCCATGTTCCACCGACCGAGTAAGAAGCAATGTTCAGTGAAGGGCAATTCTCACTTTAAACAAACTGGCAGCTCCGTTTCTCCCTGATACAACTTAGAAGCCATCGTCCTGATGCGAGCGGGCATCAGAGCCGCCTCGCATTTACCACGGGACTATGCCTACATCGGTAAAACTATAGGAATAAATTTTGTGTTTTAAACAGCAGCCGCAGCCTTAAACCCAGAGAACTCAGCAGCTGCCGGTCCGCCCACGTGACCGGGAGATCGGAGCCAGAGGACAGATCAAATCCACACTAGGCCAGACACTAACCATGACTCATAGACCGAAACTCCGGAGCTAATTAATATGGAAACCCATCTCCTCATCAAATCAAGAGACTGACTGAAACACACCCATATTCATCAATACAGAACCATCCTGACACAAAGGACAGGCATCCACCAGACAGGAACAAACAGACTAATACACACCAGCACCCCAAGGGAACAAAGAGGGGTGCTAGCCTCCAGCCCTCAGAGAGAGAGACAAGCAGATAGTACCCGGACCCGTTTACATAATCCAATTAGCACCCTATTGTGTGTACACTGCAAATCTCCTGGGACGGCAGGAAACCCACCATTTGCACCTACTCCAGCGATGATGGGGAACTATCATCCCATTCATACTCAAAATCCTCACATCCTGACAAAGAAAGGTATATAATGTGTAGCAGCCCGCGGGAATAGCAGAACAGCCGAGATTCGGACCTCGGTTGGTCTCCGCCGGTGTTACTGTATCAATAAACGTTACCGATTGTTGAACCGCACTCTGGGCTCGGACTGATATCATTTCATCCGCGCTAACACTGATGTCATCTCCCTTTTCTGTCGAGCTGGTACAAATAGAATCCCCGCGGTCTCGGTGGGCAAGAGGGTGATCTCACAACACATCGTCTCCCCCACCTCCCAGGAAGGGAGCACGGAGGCTTCCTTCTACACCTCCCCCTGTAAACAGTTCAGAAACTGAAACTAATCTGTTATAGTTACTGCTCTCCCCACTTATCATGACATCTTCAATAACCTGTGCTTATATAAATCCAGGGCCCTCTGCTCCTGCAGCCCCTTTATAATGGCACCGCCTGTTTTAAAATATCTTTCAATGTCCTTCCTACCAAAGTGCATCACCTCACACAGCTCTGCATTGATCCCCATCTGCCTTACAGATAAACACTACACCAACGTGTGATTGTCCTGTTAGAGTTCCACATTGCCCTCCATAGACTTCAGAGTTCTTCCAGGTTTGGTGCCATCTACAAACATGAAGATGGTCATCGTATCACGGTCCCCATGAACCAACTGAAATCATGCTCACACTCACGAGTGTGGGCAAGTGAAATACTGATATATTCCCACGGAGGGAGTCAAATAATGACTTGCTGTCAGTGGAGCAACAAAATTCGTGATAAAAAACCAGACAGAGTGAATGAAATATTGACAAACCATAGAGCAAAAGAAATCCGGATTGGCTCCAAGTGTTTGTATTGACATCAGGGTATTAATGTAATAATGTTGAAAACGTGTACTGTACCTTTAAGAGAGAGGGAAAGCTGTTCTGAACTGAGAGCTTTCAAGCACCTGTGTATATGACAGGATGGCAGACCCAGAGTATCAAGGACAAATGAAACTATGTCACATTTGGCTGTGAAATAGATCCCTGAGATGGTTGCGAATTTTACCATCAGTTTAAATTGTACCCCAGGAGACTAAAACCAAATCAAGTTTGAATTTATTGGTTTTCGAAAATTGAACAAATGAGATGATCCGACATCGTGGATATTAAAAATGCAGACAGAGTAAATGTCATCAACACAGATCCAAGAGATTAGGAAACACTGTCTATCAAAGGTACCTTCTCATATGAAATATTTACACTGCAAAAAGACAGACGATGACCATGGGAGATCTATAGCTGCAAGAAGACAAACAAACAACAGCTGCTGTGTGATTTTGAAATTAAATTAGTGCAATTTTGATAAGTGTCTTACGGAAAGAGTATATTGTTATAGAGTTGGAGTGGGGTAATAAGCAGTTAAGAGAAAGGGGGTCTCAGAATTCAGAATGCTTGATGTAAAAGAAATTGATGCTGTTATTTAAACAGTGGAATTTGGGAGTTCTCTGTCACTCATATTTTAACAGTTTACGGAGTGAATTGAGTATTTCTTTATGTTTAGTTTAAATTACCAGATGAGCTCAATGCCGTGTCCTAACAATTCCCTTGTGTGTGTACCTGTGTGTCTCTGTGTGGGGCAGGTCTGGCAGTCTCTGTGGTGTTTAAACTGATGCAATGCCACCCTCTGCTGGCCTCCACACGCCACTGCACTGGCATTGGCAGAGGGTGAAAACCAACAGGGATACATTCAGAGAGGGGGAGGGAAAGGGCAGCTGCTCACAGCACCATCCAAAAGGATGTCTTATCCATGTACTGATCTAAATATCCTTTGAACATTGTAACTGTCCCTGTTTTCACCACTTCCTCTGGAAATTCATTCCACATACAAGCCAGCTTCTGCCTAAAATAATTACCTCTCATGACTTTTGTCAATCTTTTTCCTCGCACCTTAAAATATTCCTCATTTGTGAATCCCCACCTGGAGGGAAAAGACATCAGCCCTTCAGCTTATGTACCCTTCATGATCTTATTAACATTTGTGACGTTACCCCTTGATCTCATACTCTCCAGTGAAAAGACCCCAGCCAATCCAGCCTCTCCCTATCGCTCAATCCCTACATTCCCAGCCTAATCCAGGTTAATGTCTGCTCAGTCCTCTCCAACTTGATAATATCAAGGTCAGTAATATCAAAGTGAATACTAAAGATATTTTCTAAGGGTCGTGGAGACAAAAACTAGACGGTACAGTTTTAAGATGAGAGGGGGAACATTTAAAAGTGACCTAAGGGCAGCTTTTTCACCCAGAGGGTGGTGTGCCTATGGAGTGATGTCCAGACTGGACAGAGTATTCCAGAAGAGGTCTCACCAATGTCCTGTACAACCTCAACATGACGTCCCAATTCCCATACTCAAAGGTCTGACCATTGAAGACAAGTGTGCTAAACACCTCCTTAACCACACTATCTGTATTTTAAATTTAAATAAATTAAACCTGATGGCCTAGGTCTCTGTTCTGCAACCTTCCAAAGGCCCTGCTTTTAATTGCATAGGTCCTGTTCTTGTTTGATTTACCAAACCCAATACCTCGCATTAATCCAAACTAAACTCTATCTGCCACCCCTCAGCCCAGTGTGTGATATTACAGCCACCTCCCCCTCCCCCTTCAATTTTAAAATGCCTATTCCCCTCTCCAGGATACCTGCACACTCCGGCCTTCATTTTCACAAAGACCCTGAGCTTGGTTTGCCTTGTGTGGTTAGGGAGATGAGGGACAGATTGCAGACACAGTCAGTGGGGGGGGGGGGGTGGGCGGGGAGAGGGTGGACCGTAATCAGGGGCCTGGTATCATTTCATGGTTTTAGGAAGAGGGCAGTCGCACGGGATTGTTGGTTAAGAGTGATCAGTGTTTTGGGGTCAGACATTAAGCTCTTCCTTCGTCTCTGGTGATCAGTAATAAATATCTATGCGAGAACCTTCATTGGGCAGAGTGTGACTGTAGGATTTCTTTGCTTAATATTGCAGTCTACAGATAATAGCGATTAAAGGTGTTCATAGTTAATTTTGATAGTATAGCACGTACACTCAATATCCTACAGTTGAGAAAAATATCTTACATTTGTTTAACAATACAAAATGTTGTTTTGTTGTTCAGTAATGGGAACCTGGTTACAATAAATCCACACCAAGCTGAAAGCTGACACTTAAAATATGACACAAAATCTGGGTATGGTAATTGTAGTGGTTAGTGTCCCTGTTTCTGAGCCAGAGGTTTGGATTTGATTCCAATTCCTGAACTTGTGTGGTAGTGCTCCTAACTCTGGACTAGAAGGCCTGGATTCAATTCCTGCCTGTTGCAGGGGTATGTCACAGAATGTCAGAACAGGCTGATGAACAAACACACAGGAGAATAATGTTACAGCTTTATGGGTATTGTTGAGTGGTGCTAGTGACCCTACCTCCGGGCACAAAGGTCTAGGTATAAAGCCCACAGAAGTGTCTCATGATACAAATGGACAACTGATGAAAATGGACTTAGAATTGTTACATGATTGAGAAGGAAGAGGTGTCAGTATGGCATTTCAGAATTTAGGCCCAGGATGACTGAAAGTACAGCCATTCCTGTTGATTGGAGTCACATTTCACAGCAATAAAGGTTTATAAATTCAGAATGGTAATGGATAAGGTGAGCAGTCAGGATTTTTCCCCTGGTTAGGAGCGTCAAAAACGAGAGGGCATTGGTTGAAAGCGAGAGGGGAAAGGTTTTGATGAGGCCTAAAGGGCACCTTTACACACAGAGGGTGGTGTGCGTATGGGATGAGCTGCCAGAGGAAGTGGTGGAGACTGGTACAAATACAGCATGCAAAAGGCATCTGGATGCTGACAGACCTGCCGAGCTTTTCCAGCAATTTCTGTATTTCTTCTAAAAATGCATTCATTTTCACACAGGCATTATGAATAAATTAAGCATTTTATTTTTTTAATGACACCTGGCCATGTAAACATATTTCAAATCAGTCGAGACCATTTTCTGCTGAGGGTATGGCTCTGTGTATGACAGCAGAAATGATACACCAACATGGAACAGGGAATGCAATGGAGTTATAGTTTGGACAATGTACAAGGAGACCTCACATGGTCCACTTTGGGAGAGGATGACATTACTGTGTGATTCAGCTCAGAGAGGGAGACAATGTCATCTGCCCGAGAAGGAATGGCCTATTGCACTCTCTCTCCTTCATTGTTCCTCATCACAGCAATGTGTGCAAGCTAAAAAAAATCTCTACAGTCATCGTTACCATTCTTATTTTGATAGAATCCCTGCAGTGTTGAAACAGGCCCTTCGGCAAACAAGTCCATACTAACCTTCCCAACCCATTTCCCTTATATTTGCCCCTGACCTAACCTAGATATCCCTGAACACTACAGACAATTTAGCATGACCACTCCTCCGAACCTACACAGTTTGAGCTGTGGGAGGAAACGGGATCACCCATGAGAAGCATACACAGAAATGTGGAGAATCAATGTCAGACAGTCACCCAAGGCTGGAATCGAACCCAAGTCCCTGGTGCTATGAGGCAGCAGTGCTAATCACAGTGCTACACTTTGGGTGATCCCTGACCAGAATTCAGTGGAATCTCCTCATTGCCTAAAGAAAAGAGAATTAAGCCAAAGCCAACTCTCCCAGGATGAAATCCCATTGCTAGCAGCTGTGTGAGTACAATATCTTCAGAAACAGAATAACGTTTTGGACAATCTCACAATTTTTCCTTTTGTCATGAGTTCTAATAATATCTGGACAAAGTTCTTTCAAGTTGAAGTTGTAGAGAATGTGTGTGTGTGTGTCAGTGTTTTTACAAAGGGAAATATTGATTATATATTTGCAATACCCAAACAGTTTGCCATTCATCTTTCCGTCATAGTTTGAGTAACATTGCTCTGGATCGTAAACGTGGTGTTTTAGCAGATTAAAGAAAACAGGGTAAAAAATGAGGTCTGCAGATGGTGGAGATCAGAGCTGAAAATGTGTTGCTGGTTAAAGCACAGCAGGTTAGGCAGCATATTCCTTGGATTAAATAAACCAGCCTGACTTGTTCATTATACTGACCCTGACCCAGACCCAGTCTGAGACCGATAACATCGGCCATATCACAAACCTGGTTACATTTAATATTTTTTGTGAGGAATGGAGGGGTGGGACTAGAAAAGAAAACAGTGACCCAAAAAGCCGGGGAACAATAGACCAGTGACCCTAATGTCAGTGGTGGGTAAGTTGTTGGAGGGAATTCTGAGGGATACGATTTACATACATTTGGGAAGGCAAGGTCTGATCGGAGTAGACAACGTGGCTTTCTGCATGGGAAAACATGTCTTATTAATTTGGTTAAATTTTTTGATGAGGAGGTAAAGAAGATTGATGAAGGCAGTTTGGTAGACCTTGTCTATATGGAATTCAGCAAGGTGTTCATTTAAACAACAAAGAACAAAGAGAATTTACAGCCCAGGAACAGGCCCTTCGCCTTCCAAACCTGAGCCGATCCAAATGTACAGTCTAAATCTGTCGGTCAATTCCTAAGCATCTGTATCCATCTGCTCCCCACCTACTCATGCATCTGTCCAGACGCATCTTAAATGAATCTACCATGCCTGCCTCTACCACCTCTGCTGGCAATGTGTTCCAAACACTTACCACCCTCTGTGTGAAGCACTTACCGCGTGTATCCCCCTCAAACATTCCACATCTCACTTTGAAAGCACAACCTTCCGTTATTGGATCCTTCAGCCTAGGAAAAACTTGAATCTGTCCACCCTGTCTATACCCTTCATGATTCTGTAAATCTCAATCAAGTCCCCCGTCAATCTCTATTTTTCTAATGAAAATAAACCTAACATACTCGGTCTCTTTTCATAGCTAGTATTTCATTCTGATTGGTAGACAGATGAGTAAGTTTCAGTCACATGGGATACAGAGGAAGCTAGTCACAATTGGCTTGAAGGAAGAGGGGTATTTTTCAGACTGGAGGCTTGTGAGTAGCAGTGTGCTGTAAGAATCAGTACTGAGTTCACTGCATTTCATCATTTATGTAAAGGATTTGGATGTCAATATGGGGGCCATAGTTAGTAAGTTTATAGATGACATCAGAAAGGTGATGTTGTAGATTATCTCATAGTACAATGAGACCACAATTAGATGGGACAAAGGGGCAAGGAGTAACAGATGAAGTGTAATTTAGATAAATATGAGGTTTTGCATTTTGGGAAGGCGAATCAGGGCAGGAATTATACACTTAATGGTAAGGTCCTGGGGATTGTTGTGTAACAAAGGGACCTAGGGCTGTAGGTGTATTGTTCCTTGAAAGTGGAGTCGCAGGTAGATAGAGTGGTGCAGAACACATTTGGCACATTTGCCTTAATTAGTCAGAGCATTGAGTATAGGAGTTGGGTTGGCATGTTGCATCTGTACAGGATGTTGGTGAGGCCACCTTTAAGAATATTGCGTACACCTCTGTTTTCTGTAGAAATGACTTACACAGATGTTCCAGGACTGGAGGTGTGAGCTTTAGGGAGAGGATGATTAGGTTGAGGTGTTTCCCCCGGAGTGTCAGAGGTTGAGGAGTCACATTATAGAGGACTATAAAACCAGCAGGGGCATTGTTATTCTGAACAGCCATGCTCTGCTCCCCAGGATAGGGGAGTCCAGAACAAGAGGCTGAAGATGGAAGGGCGAATGATTTAGAAGGGATCTGAAGATAAATTTGGCACACAGAGTATGGTGTGTGTACAGACAGTGCTGTTAGAGGAAGTGCTGAGGGCGGTTACATTAGCACATTTAAAAAGTATTTGAAAGAGGAGGGATATTGGCCAAATACTGGCAAATGGGACTAAATCAGATTAGCTATCTGATCGGAGTGAATAGATCGACTAACGGGTCTGTTTCCATTTTGCATGACTCTTTGATTCTGTAAGAGGGATGATGAAGAGAGGGATGATGAATAATTCTGAATGGACCTTTCAAGTGGGAATCCTCTTCACTGGAAGTTTATCGTGCCTCTATGTTCACATTGATTGAATGCTGCATTACTAAATATTTGACAGAGAAGTGAGTCATGGATAATGGGATACAGACAGGAAAGTGCTGCTGAGACCCCAACCTGCTCAGCCATAATTTTAGTGTCTGGTGGAGAAGGCTCAAAGAATCTAATGACCCACTCCTGCTACTCAGTCCTATGTTTCTGTATTCCATTCAGCCCCTCATACCTGATAGACAGGAACAGTTGGAAGCTACTTACTGCTATAACCTGGTGCACAGAAACAGAGGAGACAATTCGGCCCTTCAAGACTGTCCCACACGTTTTGAGGTGATTTGAGAAATGTAATTGTAAAATCCAGGCTGGGTATGAAAGAGGACCCTCATCTCTCTTTACAGAACTTCCCCTCTCTGCAACTTGTGCTCCATTTGTTGGTTATATTGTAGACCAAAATTCACTGAATACAGCCCACATACCTCACCCAAAGATGGCTCACAAAATCCTCTGGTCTCACTGACTGCAACATTCTTTAACAGAACTTTCATGAAAATAACACCCACTAACTTTCCAATAACAGAATGTGAGAACATCAGAAACAGGGGCAGGTCGTTCACTCCCCAAGCCTGCCTTGCCCTTCACTAAGATCGTGGCTGATCTGCGCTCGGTCTGAAATCCTCTTTAATGCTCAATTCCTCATCGCCCTCACCTCTCTGACAGGTCAGTATCCATCTTCCTCCTCTTCAGATAATTTCTGTCATCGAGCTCCCCCAACACGCTTGAGAAGAGAAATCCTGGCATTCAATCCCACCTATTTGAAGAAAACATTTGCTGCCCCTATATCATGGCTTATTGATATGGCCAAAAGAGGTTGACTCAAGGGTTCAGCTAAAAATGACTGGCCCTGATATCAAGGCAGTGGTTGATTTCTGTTGACATCAAGGAGCTTAACAAAACTGAACTTAATGGGAATCAGAGTAAACTCTCCAGTGTTTGGAGTCTAACATGGCACAAAGGAAGATGTTCGTCATCTCAGTCCTGGGTCACCTCTGTGGAGATCCTCAGGGTAGCTTCCTCTTCACAAACATCTTCAGCTGCTTCATCAATGTCTCCCCGCCCCCAACCTCCTCACCATAAGATCAGAAGTGGGGATGGTCACTGAGGATTCCACAATGTTCAGAATAATTTGACGCCCCTGTCAGCTCCTGAACTGGACTGTGTCCATGTGCAGCAAGACCCGGACACCATTCAGGCTTGTGCTGTTAAAGTGTCCTTGACACTCATGTAAAAGCACTGCCTGACACTGCACATTGCCACAGTAAAACACGAGTTCATTCAGTACCTCACGCTGGTTTCACAGGAATATGAGGAACTCATTCAGCCCATTAACACCTTTGGAGAAGAACAGGGACAGCCCATTCAGTGCCTCCAGCCTATTACTCAGGAAGAGAAGGAGTCTCGTGTGATGGACCACACCAGACCCCCTCGATAATATTTGAAGGCAGTAACCTAGACTCTAAAGTTTTCATATTTTAAAGGAAATGTAAAGTGTCTGTTCCAGATGCAATGTGACAGGTCAAACTACTCGGTGTGAAGCAAAACACCATCGACTTAAACACGAAAGACAAAATGAAAACAAAGAAAGGAGAATTTAGAATAATGTAATTCTATTGGCCAAGTTAACAGAATAATGGTTCCAAGAACTATTACTAATGAACTGTTCCAATATACGAAGCTCCCATAAACACAGCCCTTGGCGTAAAGGAATATTCAGACGCAAATTGCCACAAACATTTCTCCAATCCAGGAATTAAAAACAGCATCATGAGAAAATTCAAAGAGTGTAGCAGCCAGGAGATAGTCACTGAAGCTTCCAACTCTGTGGAGACCCCAATAGTTTCTGATGTTACTGAGAAACCAAAACCCAGAGATCCTAATGTGTGAGAGCTGGCCACACCCATTCAGGCTGCATTAAAATAAACTCAAGGCCTCCCTCGCAGTTTACTCAAGTGGTCTTAACTAGCCAGCTTGGTAACGGTCATTCAATCTCTCTCTTAAAAGAAGCCATGACAAAATAACCTCTTAAAGCTGCAGCATCTTAACACTAGTCAGCACATCGAGCTGTCTAACAGGAACCAGGGGTAACCCAATCAGGCCCTTGGCCCTGTCCAATCGGATGAGGAAGAAGCCATTCAGTCCCTGGAGTCACTTACACAGCAACAGAATAAGGTCATTCATCCCCTTGAGTCACTTAAACAGGAACAGGAGGAGGAGATTCAGCCCCTTGAGCCACTTATAGGAACAGAAGAAGGCCATTCCCCTTACAATGTACTTACACAGGGACAAAATGTGGTAATGCTGATTCCTGCTGACTGGCTTATTCCCGAAACGTCAATTTTCCTGCTTCTCGGATGCTGCCTGACCTGTTGCGCTTTTCCAGCAAACCACTCTCTACTCTGATCTCTGGCATCGGCAGTCCTAATTGTATCCTAATAGATGCTGTGACATGATGAACAAGTGGAGCAGTTGCTGCCCAGACAGACTGCTCCACCTTGTTCCTCGTGGCTCCATTGCTCATGATACACACGTGGGACTTTAATGTGATTTTCTAGTGGTGACGAGAGAAGACATATGTCTTGTGTGAAGTCTCAACAAGGCATATTCCATCTCCGAGAAGACTGATTGGCCTTCTCTATGTAAGGCAGAAGATGGTGGGAATGGCTACCTGTTTCGGAACGAAGGTATTGTCGCTGCTGTTGGGGATTGTGAGCAACATGACACTCAGTACGGGTTAACACACCGACTACACAATAATGTGAGGAGAGTTAAGTTAGGCATATAAACTATTAGGAAAGTCACGTTAGACTGATGAATGGACTCTCTAACATCAAATAATGCGGACCTTCTTCGTGATTGATTTTGTCTAGTGCAGTATAACCTGTATGCCTAACTCTGTCCAAGTCTATTTTCAACCTCTGACCTCCCTGACCATACTTGCTATGATTTGCCTCCACTCTCATAAATAAAGTTTTTCCCTGTACTGTTGTACACGTGAAAATAAATCAAACCAATCAATCCTGGTTAAAGTATGTTTTTTTTCCAATCTACCAATGGGCGGCACGGTGGCACAGTGGTTCGCACTGCTGCTTCATAGCACCACAGACCCGGGTTCATTTCCTGCCTCCGGCGACTGACTGTGTGGAGTTTGCACGTTCTCCCAGTGTCTGCGTGGGTTTCCTCCGGGTGCTCCGGTTTCCTCCCACAGTCCAAAGATGTGCAGGTCAGGTGAATTGGCCATGCTAAATTGCCCATAGTGTTGGGTAAGGGGTAAATGTAGGGGTGTGGGTGGGCCGCGCTTCAGCGGGTGGGTGTGGACTTGATGGGCCTGTTTCCGCACTGTAAGTAATCTAATGTCTCCTTTGTAAATAAGTGATCACTGCCACTCCTCACATTTATTCATATTCACAGCTCTACTGATTAAACATTCAGCTTCGTCACTCTATCCTCATCTGTATCTGTGGTAAGGAGATCAAATCTGTACACAGTTCCCCAAATGCTCTCTCAGCAAGGCTCTAAAACAGCAGGAAGATGGCTTTACTTATGTACTCGAATCATCTTACAATGAAGGACAGCATGCCATTGACTGCACCCATTACACACACAGGGTTTGATTCGGAGCAGTCAGCATAGACTTTTGAGTGGGAGATCATGCTTCCCAAATTTCTTTGATGAAGTGACCAAGAAAATTGACGAGGGTAAAGCAGCAGGAATAGTCTCTATGGATTTCAGTCAGGCCTTTGATAAGGTTTCACCTGGCAGGCTGCTCCGGTTTGTTACACCACGTGGAATGCTATGGGATTTGGCCAATTGGATCCAAAGTTGGCTTGATGGTAGGAAACAGGGGGTTTAGTGGAAGGATTCTTGTCAGACCGGAGGCTGGGTCCATAGCTGTTTGTTATCTATGATTTGGTTGAGAATGTACAAGGCATGATTAGTATGTTTGCAGATGACATTAAAATAAGTGGGATCCTGGTCACTGAGAAACTTTATCAGAAATTGCAGCAGGACTTTAATCAGGTGGGGAAGTGGGCCGAGAAATGGCAAATGGAATTTAAAATAGAAGTGTGAGGTCTTGCATTTTGAAAACTCAAATCAAGGT